>NW_026562377.1:1710000-1830000 GCF_027474105.1 Poeciliopsis prolifica
TCCTCAGTTTTCTCCTCGTTCTTTAGAGCTCTACATGGATCTCACCAACTACTACGAACTCAAACATCAACCTCACAACCTGAGGTTTATGGCTTCTAGTCTGGGCGGCGCGGGGATGAGGGGCGTCGCCGGGTCGGCTTTGAGCGGCAGCTTGGATCTAGAGGATCACTTGGCTCTGCCTTCGTCCTCCTGCTGCTCCTCCTCCTCCATGGCTGCCGTGAACCGAGCCAGGAGCCCGCTCCGAGCGGCGTCGCGCCAAAGCATGGCGTCCGGCGGGGAGACCGCCATCATGCTGCCTCATCACTTCCTGGATGGAGCTCCGCCCCAGACGGCGGTGATCTGTGATGGAGACGGACGGCTGAGCGACCATCACTTTGAGGAGCTGTACAAAGAGAGGTCAGGAAATCCACAAAACAATGTTTATTATTCTCACTAAAATACTAAACAGAAATAACTCAGTATGACGACATGTCATAATAATTATGTTATTCAGATAAACAATCATGATTCTGTTTTCAGACCATTTTCAAGTCATATAATGTTAATGGGTTAATAATAATGCAAAAACATTTAACACTGAAACAGGAAGACATTTTAAATAACCAGAATAAATAAACATAACAATAAAAACAACAAATAAAATGAATTATGAAATCTCTGTTTTCTCCTTAGCATCACATGTTAGCATGTGATGAAATCTGGAAAACTAAAAAATGGAAATTAAAGATGGAAGATAATAAAAATAGAGTTGGGATTGAGTGATGAAATGCATAAATTTGTAGTGAACTTTGACCCCTGCAGGAACTTCTTGCTGGGAGAAATCGACCGGGAGGAGCGGGAACGCCTGGAGGTTCTCTCACATACGTGCCACAGGCTGGCACAGCTGCCGCGCATCGATGAGGTGAGAGCGGAACAACATGCTGCTTCCTTTACCGTACCATCTTTACTTGACCTCTGACCCCTGTGTCCAGATTTCCCTTCAGCTAGATTTAATCCGACAGAATCTGGAGGACAAAGTGCATCGGTCTCTGATAGCGGAGCGCTACTTAGCAAGCAACGAGATGGTGCACAGGACTCAGGTGAGCTGCACTGATTAGAACAACAGGAAGGTTTAACAGGTGGAATGAAAATGTCCCGCTGTCTGCAGGTTCCTTTATGAAAGTATCTGGGTGCCTATAAATGACAGAATCGCTCCTTTTGTTGTCTTAAACCACCATCAATAATTATATTGTTCATTATTTTATCTTTATTTTTTTTAAATGGGGCATTATATTTTAATTAACATTTACTGCAAATGTTTGAGATAAAAGAGACTAATTTCCGTTCCTTGTCCCATTGGCAGGTTGATGTACATGATGTTTAATAATAATAAGAAGAAGAAAAAGCAGCTTCAGACTGCTGCACAAAAAATCATCATGAAGGAGAAAAGAGAAATTAAACTGTTGTTTCAATTAATACTGAATATGGTTCAATAATTTTCACTTTAAGTTGAATAGAGTCAGCATAACAGCGCTAAAACTAGTTAGGCAAGGGAAGGCTATGCTAAGCTAAGTAGGCTAATCATGTGACTAGAAAAAATAGCTTGTGTCCTAAACCCAAACAAATCTACTGTGAAGTTTTAACATAATAAATAAATAAAATATTTGTCATTTTGGTGTGCCCCCCGGTGCTCCCCTGCCTGGCCCCCTTGAGAAAAATGATCTAGATACGCCCCTGCAGACGACACAGTTTGTGTCGACAGTGAAAGTTGCTGGAATAAGCAGCATTTTGAAGCGTTTTCAATGCCGTTTATGTGTTGCAGATGCGAGCAGCTCGTCTGGAGCAGCTGGAGAAAGAGCTGCATGAGGCCAGAGGGGGTCAGGAGGGCCAGCTGCCGGTGAGACGGGCTGCACACACTGATACACACTGACACACACTGACACACACACTGACACACACTGATACACACTGATACACACTGACACACACTGATACACACTGATACACACACTGACACACACTGACACACACACTGACACACACTGACACACACTGATACACACTGATACACACTGATACACACTGATACACACTGACACACACTGACACACACTTACACACACTGATACACACCGACACACACTGACACACACTGATACACACACTGACACACACTGATACACACCGACACACACTGACACACACTGATACACACTGATACACACCGACACACACTGACACACACTGATACACACTGACACACACACTGACACACACTGATACACACTGATACACACCGACACACACACTGATACACACTGATACACACTGATACACACCGACACACACTGATACACACTGATACACACTGACACACACTGATACACACTGATACACACTGATACACACTGACACACACACTGACACACACTGATACACACTGATACACACACTGACACACACTGATACACACTGACACACACTGACACACACTGACACACACTGACACACACTTACACACACTGATACACACCGACACACACTGACACACACTAATACACACACTGACACACACTGATACACACCGACACACACACTGACACACACTGATACACACTGATACACACTGACACACACACTGACACACACTGATACACACCGACACACACTGACACACACACTGACACACACTGACACACACTGACACACACTGACACACACTGACACACACTGATACACACTGACACACACTGACACACACTGATACACACTGACACACACTGACACACACTGATACACACTGATACACACCGACACACACTGATACACACACTGACACACACTGACACACACTGACACACACTGATACACACTGACACACACTGACACACACTGACACACACTGACACACACTGATACACACCGACACACACCGACACACACTGACACACACACTGACACACACTGACACACACTGATACACACTGACACACTGATACACACTGACACACACTGATACACACTGACACACACTGACACACACTGACACACACTGATACACACCGACACACACCGACACACACTGACACACACTGACACACACTGATACACACCGACACACACCGACACACACTGACACACACACTGACACACACTGATACACACCGACACACACCGACACACACCGACACACACTGACACACACTGACACACACTGATACACACTGACACACACTGACACACACTGACACACACAGACACACACTGACACACACTGACACACACTGACACACACTGATACACACTGACACACACTGATACACACTGATACACACCGACACGAAGCAGCACAGACAGAGGTACCAAACAGAAACATAAATTTGAGCTGTTTTGCTTCCTTGAACAGGTCAGGATGGATCTCTGGGTGATACCAAACATGCTCATTACGTTTTCTGCACAAAACATTCTTGGATTATGAGCTTTTAGCTGTTTGGGGCTTTTTGTCACTTTAAATTCAAATAAGCTGCTTCTGACCAGCTGACCAAACGTGTTGGAAATCCTCTTGGGTTGCTAGGTGATGCTGATTTATGACGTTCCATTCGGAAGGTTTTTGATGCAGGTCGGTTTACAGATGCCAGAAAACATTAACCTATCACTGTAGAGCATCTGGTGGGTTTCTGAGCGTTTGTGCTGCTTTTAGAAGCAGCAGAACCGAGTTGGAAGAACAAAAACATGGAAATGTGAAGTTTGAAGAATCAGTCCTGGCTTTATAAAGATTTGCATGTAAACACAACAGAATTCATTAATTACACTTAAATATTTAATTTTTATAGAGTTCATTTAGTCTTTGTCATGAAATCTTTCTAAAGTAACACTTCTTTGGTTCATACATGTCGTGTCCTTCATCAGAAGATGCTTGACGGTCGGTTAATGTCCGCGTCATTCACTCAGCAGAAGACTGACAGTTTGGAAATCGTCATCAGTCCTTCAGTCGCACCGTTAGCCTCACTTCAGAAGACGTTCCCAAGACAGCTCCACCTGACACAGAGTCACCGAGCCGTCGCTGGCCCACACCCAGAACCCGGGGTACAGCGGCTCCGTGAAGGTGGAGGTGAAGGTGTGCAGGTGAACCATCGCGTCCTTGGAAACGCAGAAAAACGAGAGCGTCCCCTCTGGGCAGTTGAGGTAAACGCCGACCCTGTTGCTGAAGGGTTCAGGCGAGCAGGACTGGAATCTCTTGTTGTTGTGGCACGGCGTGTAGAACCCGTTGGAGCACTCCAGACTCCAGGACCGCTGGTTGTGACCCAGCAGGCAGCTCGCTGTGTCTCCGTCTCTGGAGATGTTGTTGTAAGTAACGCCAATGTCGGCGCCGCCGCTCCATGATACCTCCCAGTAAGCCAGGTCCAGCAGCCCCTCTCTGCACAGAACCTGGGGGCATTGCTCGAACCGCTCCGGGTGCTCCGCACGCCGATCTGTCAACCAGTCTCGACTTGCCTTTCGGTTGCCGTCAGCTAAGCGAAGCTCTGAGTTGGCCGTGTTGGGGTCAAAGGTCAGATAAATTGCAGCTGTTGGTAAAACAATAATAAGAACATTTGATGGGCTTCAGATGGCAGGTAAACAACAAGGAGATGTTTTCTACCTCATTCTAACATTTGATGTTTGGTGTGAGATATCAGGCACTTCTTAAGTGAAAATAAAAGTAGTAGTAGTTTAAGTAAAGTCATAATTCACTTAAAGTCCAAGTGAAAACCCAAATATTTTGTAATTTTTATTATGTAAAGTGTTTACATTTATCTCACTCTCAACTCTGCTAGAAAATAACCTGTTAGCTTCCGGAAGGCAGATCTAACTGAGAATGCTAACTAAAAACCTTGATACGCTAATGCTAAAGCACCACAACATGGTATTTAGTGGAAGCTAATGCTAAAGTTTCCACAGCTTATTTAGCATGACCAGCTAAAAGGTTTGTTGTGCTAACGCAGAAGCCCTGATTATTTCACCTCTAGAAAGTAACATGTAAGATCTGTGAAGGCAGTTGTGGTCACTGCTTACGCAAAGCTAACGGTAAATTGCTATATCAACATGGTGTTTCATGGCAGCTAATGCTAAAGTGCTAACTTTTAATATAAACGTATATAAACTACTGAAAGAATTATTAACAGTTGAAATCCAAAACTTCCACACAGATGTCAAGTTTTTACAGATGAAAGTTTACAAAACAGCCAAGTGAATTAACACGTTAGAACGTATCTGGAAAACAAATTTAGAGAACTCTAAGTGCTCTTTCAAAGCTAGCAATAGGACTAACGGGCTAACGCTGCTCCGGTGTCAGCTTTACCGCCTCAGTGTAAAGTTAAGCTGTGAGATCTGGAAATGAACCTGCATGTTCCTGAAACATTTCAGTTCTGTGACATGAATCCAGGCTGAACTAAAATCAAGCTGCATGCAGATGACACTGTGAGGTTTATAAAAGAAGGAAATAAAGAGAGAAGATTGTAAGTTGAAAAAGAGAAGCATATCAATCCGTCTTAACTTACAGTTTTTCAGAGACCAGAAGTCTTCTATAGGCTGGGGGCTGCAAAATAAGGAAGTAAAAACTTCAGAATACGCCTGTCAAATGGGATCTCATGAATGTTCACTGGTTTTCATTTCCATTCTGCATTAAACTAAGCGTGTGGATTTCTTTAACTGACCTCAGGTTGGTTCTTAGAGGGATTAAACTGACTTCAGAGGACAGAACCTTTTCTAAAGGTTCATTTTCTTCTTCGTTTTTTTCATTGTCCCAGAATCCAGTTTGACTTTTTTCATTAGCTGCAATAAAAAAACAGCGTTTCACACATTTAACAGAAGTGCAGACAGGTTTCAGAAACACAGCAGGAGGTAACTTATCTGTTCAGTGTCTGCTGTTTTTACAGAGATAATACAGCAGAGTTGATGATTTTTGCTGATCCATTCAGAGCCATACCTGCTGCTGCTGCTGATGCAAACAGCTCCTCACTTTGTGGTTTTGGAGTCTTTGTCTTCTCGGTTCTCCTTTCTGTACCACAACCAGTCATCTGACTGTCCTGGGATTCATCCAGACAGTTTATCGGGTCATTAGATTTCTGTGTGTTTTCATTTTCTTTGTTTTGTTTTGTTGGATTTATTTCTATGTCTGCTTTGCTCTTCGTAGCTTGATTTGTTTGAGCCGTCTTCAGGACAGGTTTCTCCCTCCTGAACAGACTCTTTAACATTTCATTGGGTCTCTCTCCTGCTGAGGCTTTTGTCTGACGGTTGTTCCTGGAGTCCTCCTTCTTTTCCACGTTCTTGTTCTCTCGATCTCTTGAAGGACCAAACCTGAAAACGTTGGAGAGTTCCTCTTTCAGGAGAGTCAGGGGGCTGCTACTCTTCTCCGCTGATTGGCTCGGTTTGGGATCCGAGTTTTTGTCCTTGAACATTTTCTTCATTTCCTCTTTAATTTGGTTGAAGTCCTCTTTGATGAGAGTGAGAGGATTGATTGCTGGTTTTGCTGTTTGAGTCGTTTTAGGGAACTCCTTTCCCTGCTGGTCTTCACCTTGCGGCGCCTCTGACCCGATGTCGTCATCCTCCCATGTTTCGGGCCCCTTCACCGCCGGTGGTTCTTTAGGATCACTCATTTTCCTCCGTGTGTTTCAGTTCTTTAATGTTCTGATTTTCAACATGTTTTGATGTGCCTTGAAAGCTGGAGTCAGCATGGAGACCTATCAAACGGGAAATATATGGAATTGGAGATTAACAGTGATTGTAAGTTGAAAGATAGTATTTTACTGCATTAAATATTCCTGTAATTAAGTTAAAGCATATTGACACACGATGCAAAAACAGAAAATCTTACCAAGCATTTTTGGTTCAGTTTCTAGTGCAAATATTTTAGTTTACTTGAAATTAGACAAAACTGACTCACAAGTACATTTTCAACAGGAAATAGGAGCTTGTTATAAGTCAATAACTTCTTAATATTGATTTTTTAAAAAGAGTACTTATCTCATTGGCAGATTATTTAACAAATACATTTTTCCATGTTATGAGTGAAATAATCTGCCAGTGAAACTTGAAATTTTTCATCAGTATTAAGTAATTATTGCCCCTAATGCGTTAGCTTTGGATAGGCTAATCGCCTTCTTACTTCCTCTGCTATTCATTAGCATCGGCTAGGCTATCATTCGCATAGGCTAGGCTAGCATTAGCATCAGCTAGGCTATCGTTAGCACTGGCTAGGCTAGATTTGAATGGTCACTTTTTTTGTTAAAGAATAATTTCTCAGGAAAATGGTTGACATGCAATATCTAGCATTAGATGAATTCACGTTAAAAATGGAAACTTCTCCAACTTATTTAATTATACAATGTGACATAAATTAATATTTATTGTTTTCAATAGTATAATTTGATTATTACTATGACTTAATTTTATATTTTATTTCTAATCTTATTGTTTGATAATTTTCCTTGTCCATTTAATGTTTTTAATAAATATGTATTTATCTGAGTATGATTTGTTTTTGACACAGTTTACTGTAATCCAATGAGACATGAATCATAAACATACTGCACAATATGGAGCTGATGTTGCCCTCCATCTTTAATTAGCGCTTGTTTGAAAATGTCAACACTGAAGACTCTTCAAAAATGGACTAAATTGTTTATTGTCTATTTATCAGGTAAAAATAAAATAGTTTTTGCTTTTAATTGAGAAAAAATGCAAAGAATGATTTCAAATTGAATTAGTTTGGACACAACAGCTGTAAGTACTTTATCAGAAATAACCAGACAGATCAAGTATTTGCCAGGATTTGAGGCCATGTCATAAAAATTATGTCTATTTTTTAAATCACCTTGTACTGTATGAAGTCTGAAACTTATCATATCACAGTGTGATGTAATCAATCAATCAATCAATCAAATTTTATTTGTATAGCACATTTCAGCTACAAGGCATTTCAAAGTGCTTTACATCATAAACACAAAACACAAAGGCATGCAACATAGAATAAAATACCAAGTTTTTTTTTTCCCTTTTCCTTTTCTTCCCCTTTTTCCTTCTTTTTCCCCTTCCCTCCTCTTTCCCTTTCTTCCCCTTCCCTTTGACACGGAATTTAAGCGCCTGTTACCGCCGGACTCCGCCGTCCGTTTAACCACGGGTATTCGCCGGGCCCCGTTGCCCACAAAAAAAAAAAAAAATACATACATATCCACAAAATCAAATCCATACATATTACATTTCAAATGCAACTCTAAACAGGTGCGTTTTTACTTGAGATTTGAAGGAAGTCAGGGTTTCTGCTGTTTTACAGTTTTCTGGAAGTTTGTTCCAAATTTTTGGTGCATAGATGCTGAAAGCTGTTTCTCCTCTCTTGGTTCTGGTTCTGGAGATGCAGAGCAGACCAGAACCAGAAGACCTGAGAGGTCTGGAAGGTTGATACAACAACAGCAGATCTTTAATGTATTGTGGGGCTAAACCATTCAGTGATTTGTAAACTAACAACAGTATTTTAAAATCTATTCTTTGAGCTACAGGGAGCCAGTGGAGGGACTTTAAAACTGGTGTTATGTCTCTATTTTCCTGGTTCTAGTGAGAACGCGAGCAGCAGCATTCTGGATCAGCTGCAGCTGTTTGATTGATTTGTTGGACAGGCCTGTGAAGACGCTGTTGCAATAATCAATGCGACTAAAGACAAACGCATTGATGAGTTTCTCTAGATCTGGCTGAGACATTAGTCCTCTAATCCTGGAGATGTTCTTCAGGTGATAGAAGGCCGATTTTGTTACTGTCTTTATGTGGCTCTGGAGGTTCAAGTCCGAGTCCATCACTACTCCCAGGTTTCGGGCCTGATCGCTAGGTTTTAGTTGTAATAACTGAAGCTGTGCATTGACTCTAGATCGTTCCTCTTTAGGTCCAAAAATAATGACTTCAGTTTTATTTTTGTTCAGTTGGAGAAAGTTTTGGCACATCCACACATTTATCTGCTCTAAACATTTATTCAGTGATTGGATGGGTTCAGAGTCACCTGGTGACATCGTAATGTAGAGCTGTGTGTCATCCGCATAGTTGTGGTAGCTAATATTATTTCCTGTTATGACCTGAGCTAGTGGGAGAATATAAATATTAAATAAGAGGGGTCCTAGGATTGAACCTTGGGGTACCCCACATGTGACCTTTGACCTCTTTGATGAGAAGTTTCCAATTGAAACAAAGAAATCCCTGTTCTTTATGTAGGATTCAAACCAGTCGAGCACCGAACCAGAGAGTCCAACCCAACTTTCAAGTCGATTCAGTAATATGTCAAAAGCTGCACTGAGGTCCAACAGAACCAGCACCGTGGTTCTCCCACAGTCCGTATTTATATGGATATCATTGAATACTTTTACGAGGGCAGTCTCCATGCTGTGGTGAGCACGAAAACCAGACTGGAAAGTGTCAAAGCAGTTGGTCATCATGAGGAAACTATTTAATTGTTTACACAGTTTTTTCAATAACTTTGCTGATGAATGGGAGGTTTGAGATTGGCCTGTAATTCTGCAATAGTGATTTGTCCAGGTTGTTCTTTTTTAACAGTGGTTTGATGACTGCTGTTTTCAAAGCCTGGGGGAAAACACCTGATGTAAGCGATGAGTTTACGATTTGGATCAGATCAGCAGCAATAACAGGCAGGACTTTCTTAAAGAAATGTGTGGGAAGGACATCCAGACAGCAGGAGCTTGAACTTAATTGACTTATAATTTCTTTTAGAGTTTTATAATTAAGTAGTTGAAAATGGGTCATTTTTCCTGTATTTGTTTTGTTTTGGTACAGCAATGGTTCTGGCTTTGAAGTTGATGTGCAGATTAATCCTCTGATTTTTTGGATTCTCTCTGAAAAGAAATCAGAAAACTTGTTACAGGCAGCATTAGATTGGAGTTCAGGTGGTAACGTCACAGGAGAGTTTGTGAGCCTGTCAACTGTTGCAAATAAAGTTCGAGCATTATTGATGTTTTTGTTTATGACATCTGCAAAGAAAGCCTCCCTTCCATGTTTTAGTGTTAAGTGATAGTTACGTAGTTTTTCTTTGTAGATGTCGTGATGAACGTGAAGTTGAGTTTTACGCCATTGTCGTTCTGCCCTGCGGCAGACTTGTCTTGCAGACCAAACTATTTGTGCATTTCTCCATGGAGATTTCTTTCTACCAGTCAAAACCTTTACTTTAATTGGGGCAATGGAATCAATGATATATGAAACTTTAGACTGAAAATCATCTAACAACTGATCTACATCATTACAGCTTAAGGGTGAGGAGGAAGAGTAGATTTGATTAAATGTTTCTGCTGTGTTTTCTGTGAAAGAACGTTTTGTGACAGTAGCTGTTTGTCCAAGTGGGTCAAAGAATAAAGAACCTTCAAAGATAACAGCGAAGTGATCCGACAGGGCGACATCAGTTACAGAGACATTGGAAATATTCACACCCTTACTGATAACCAGGTCCAGTGTGTGTCCTTGAGTGTGTGTTGCTTGTTTGACATGTTGTGTTAAACCAAAATTTTCTAAAATATCAGAGAGCTTTTTTGCTCCTCTGTTTTCGGGTTTGTCCACATGAATGTTAAAATCACCAACAATTATCAAACAATCATAATCAATGCATATGAGAGAAAGAAGATCATTCAAGTCAGTAAAGAAATTTTCCACATATGCTGGAGCTTTGTATAAAGTTAGTGTCAAAGTTCGTTTGAAGCCTTTAACCTGAATTCCAAGATACTCAAAAGAACTGAAATGACCGAAAGAGATTTTACTACAGTTTATGGTATTTTTAAATATAGAAGCCACGCCTCCTCCTTTTTTGTTTTCTATTCTCACTTAAAAAATTGTAGTCAGGAGGCGCTGATTCAATGAGTACAATTTGGTCATTATCGTCATTCAACCATGTTTCTGTCAGAAACATAACATCATCATTAATTAACAGAGCTTTAGCACAGAGTGATCTGATATTTAAAAGAGCTACTTTAAGTGGCTTGGAGGCCAAAAGATTTTCAGTCTGAGGTTCCTTTAGGCAGGGGATCACTCTGAGGTTTGAATTAGGACCGCTGTATTTCATATTTCTGGTTTTTGTAAATTTTCTTGTAGTGATCCGGACAGGTAATGTCCTGTTCTGCAGAACCCGGGGGCCAGACACATTCTGGATGGAGACAGGTGTAAAGATAATATCTGGTCCCCGGCCTCAGACCTCAGAAACGCAGAGTGATGGATCCTCTGGGAAGTCAGGGGCAGGTGGCTTAAATGTAGTGAGGTCTGCTACGTGAGTGCTAAGGAGAGACGAACCTGTTGATTCATTCCATCTGTAAATTTAAGAAACTCTGGTCCGGAAGACATTTCTTCATTGGTATCTATTGAATCCTGTGAATGCTTGGAGGAGCAGAGAGGGAGGGGGGAAGGAGCGAGGGAAGCAGTCGCTCCATCTCCAGTCGATTTATCAGCTTGTTTTGGAATATTGTGCTCCTGAGTTATCAGGAGGCAGAGTTATCAGTAAGGACGAGAGAGAGCAGGATAAGCTGTTCCTCCTTCGGCAGTCAAAGCACAAGTATAACTATAGGAACCTTCTACCAGCATAGCACCATGAAACTGAAAAACCCATGACATAATGAAACTGGGAAGCTGGCAGCAGAAGGTGTGTTCAGGGTTTTCTGTAAAGCTCTGATCGTGTTCAGGCTTGTTCAGAGTTAAATTTCATCTACATTAGGAGACCATCAGATACTCACCGCTGCCTCCGTCGCATTTTCCCCTCATCCTTCATTTAAAAACCAAACAACAACAGATCCGGCCTCAGAAAAGAACCAACGTCTCCCTCAGAAACTTTCTGTCACTCAGCTCATCCGCTGCTGTCCGACCTGTTTGGCTCCATATTTCACTCACCGGATGACGTGATTGGCTGCAGGAAGCAGCAGTTCTGGTTTCTGCTTTGAAAAGAAGGAAAATCCAACATGCGTTTGGATCAGGGCTGGGCATAACTCCTGAAGGGCCCCGGGCATTTTCAGTGGGACGGCCCCTTTGGTCCCAAATCACACGGAGAAATCTGATCAATTTCAGAAAGAAAACTATAAACTCCAGTCACTTATTTTTTACATGTGAAACTTGTTTTTTAGAAGCAGATGTGCAACATTTCCTGATTATCAGCGTGGTTTTAGTTCCACATTCTTGATGAAAATCATTAACGTCTGAACCTGTTCTAATATCTAAAACACTGTAACTAATTAGAACTGTTTATTTTTTAAAACTGATGTTACTTAGAAACTGTATTTGTTTTCTTTTTTACAGTTAAGATGATGCAACCTGTGTTTAATCTCATTCTGCTCCCAGATTCCGTAATTCATTTTTTTTGTGGATATTAAAAATCCCCAGGTTTATGCCTTCACAGCCGCATGCAGCAAGCCAATAAAAGTAAAGATACTTTGCTAAAAATGATATTCATATGGAGGATGGTTGCTGTCAAAATGGGCAATTAAAAAAGCTTTCCAGGCAAATAGTGTCAAAATGCTCTAGTAAATATGATTTAAAGAAATTTAACTTTATAATTAAACACCTTGAAATTGGGCCTCTGTCTCTTTAAAAACACCTGCACTTTCTGAAGCTCTGCCTCCAGGAAGTCATCACAACATGGCTTCTTTATCAAGCGAGTTAAACATTTTTACGCTGGTTGCTCTGAGCTCCTATAATAAGCTCAGCAGCTCCACCAGGTGTTTGCTCATTTCTGCTGGCTAGTCTGAAGGAGCTGAGTGGGGGAGGAGCTGCGATTCGAAGGCGGAGCTTGGTCCACCCAGGCATTTTGAACCTGGCTGGACTCATTCATTTCTCACTGAATTTCTCAAACATTCATGAATGAGTCAAAGCAGCACTCCAGGTTTGTTTTTGATGAAGGAATAACATTATAACACGATGGAAAGATGAAAAGTTGATTTTACATGATCCTGGCCCTTTAAGACCGAGGCTGTGGACCAGCGAATATCAGTTTATCTCGGTCTTCTGTCGCGGACAGACGGACAGACAGATGGAGCCGGTCGGGGCAGCAGCTCCACTCGCCGGCCTCCATTTTGTCGGCTCCTCGCCGCTTCCTGCTGCTGCAGCCCGTATTCTAATGGGGCCCGTTTGGATCGGAGCCACGGCGGATTTGACGCCAAACATCCAGGTTTCCTTTGTTACACAGGAGGAGAACACACATACAGCTCTGCTCTTTGTCCATCTGCAGCTCTCGCTTTACACACGCTTCGCAGCCGGAGGCGTTGCCATGGTGACGGGATGCAGTGAAGACGGGGGTGAAAGCTTTGATATAAATCTCTTAAGGATGTCAGGCTGTGCATCCAAATGAAGTCGTGTTTTATTCCCGTCTGGAGCTGTTCTCTGGTCCTGAAGGAATGTGGTTTTTGGCACAAGGGTCTAAATGTCTGGATGTGAATGAGATTCACACAAAGACATTCAAACGCTGCACAGATTAACATGCAGGTGGTAAAACAAACATTTCACAACATGTTTCTGTTCTCTTACAAACCCAGACACAAATATGTAGAAACTAGATATTTTCAGGCTGCATTAATCTGCAGATTTGAGCTATCAGATTTACAAAAACACCCAACTCAAACTGGAATTAGTGAATTTACTTATTTTGAGTTTGTTTGGTTTTCTGCACCAAACAAACTCACCTTTCTTTTTAATAAAGTCCTGCCGTCTGGAGCTGCAGCAGCGACAGTTTCAATAAAACCTCTGAACCTCTGACAAGCAGAGCTGTGACAGCAGTGAAACTGGGTCAGAGATTGTCTCATGCTTTCTTCTTCCCTTTTCATGTGCAGCCGTCTGGAGCTGAGAAGCCCCCTGCTGGAGAACCGGAGAACAGCGGCTCTTCATCGGCTGCAGCCGCTGGAGCTGAAGCTGCAGACGGAGGCAGCAAGGTAACAACTCCTCGCTCACATTCAGGGTTTCCAGAAACACTGAACATATGCACAGCACAAAGGTTCTCATCAATTCACATTACCTCAACATTCAACCAGACATCATGTTACAATGTTATTCCATCATCAGAATAACATTGTTTAACTTGAATAATTTGGGGTGTTGCTTTGATTCTTTTATGCAAGTTTGAGAAATCCCTTAATATCCATGGCAACCACAAGTCTAATTTTATTGTATTTAACCTTTATTTTACCAGATAAAATGTGATTGAGATTAGTCCTGGTCAAGAAGCTTCAACAACCTAAACAGTTGTTTAGTTACTCAAACTCTGCTCTGTTTGTCTGGAACGTCTGGTTCGTTTGGGGAGGTGTGAATGCGTAATCAAACTGATGCAGACCAAATAAGCAAACTCTGCTTACATGTCCTCCTCAGGTGGAGATGGTGTTCTGGCTGCTCTCCATGCTGGCGAACAGGGACAAGGATGAGATGTCCCGGACTCTCCTGGCCCTGTCCAGCTCTCAGGACAGCTGCATCGCCATGAGGAAATCTGGATGCGTCCCCTTGCTGGTTCAGATCTTGCATGAAGTTCCCTGTGGAGTTCCTGATGGAGTTCCCGGGGAGATGGCAGGCGGCATCGCCTCAACCGGCTGCAGCCGAGACACCAAATCCAGAGCGAGCGCCGCCCTGCACAACATCATCTTCTCACAGCAGGACGAAGGCCAGGCCCACCGGGAGATGAAGGTCCTGCACATGCTGGAGCAGATCCGGACCTACTGCGACAGCGGCTGGGACTGGCTCGAGAGTCATGCCGTGACGCCTTCACCTGGAGGCACCAAAACGTCTGGTGAGCCTAAAATACTCACAAGAACCACAAGTTAATGGAATTCAGATGCTCCAATTAGACAGTAGAACTTGATACAGAAAATACTCTAATCAGGATGTCTGGTTAGCGCACACTCCCTTTTTATGGATTTGATCCCACAAAGCTTTGATTTGGTTTAAACTTATCTCCTTTAACTTTTTCTGTGATGTGCAGATATTCCTGAACCTGTGGACCCTCAGATCTGTCAGGCCATGTGTGCCATCATGAAGATGTCCTTTGAAGAAGAGTACAGACGCGCCATGAATGAATTAGGTTTGTGCCTTATTTTCTAATTCTTAGCATCTGAGAGGGAAAAGAAGACTTATCCTAGCACTAAGCTGGCTTGATAGTTTAAGTTGTTGTGAGTTTTGGGTTCAGTGTGTGTTGTTCTTCCCCAGGTTGTCTTCAGGTGGTGGCAGATCTAATCCACCTTGAGCAGGAAATGTATGGCATGCAGAACGACCCCATCAACATGGCTCTGCGCCGCTACGCTGGGATGGGCCTCACCAACCTCACCTTTGGCGACGTCGTCAATAAGGTATGGTCAAACAATGGAGGCAGGATCCCCTAAATCCTAGACTAAATGGGTCTGAGGTGTTTCTAACCCAACAGGACACAGGTCATCCATTTTATCCGTAAGAAAACAGACCTGGAGACAATTTGACTTTAGTTTAAATGTGGAAAAATGCAGTCCAGAGAAATATTTGTCTCTCATGACTTTGTTCCCTGTCTCTATCCACTGAGCCTGATTTCGGTAAGTAAACTCATGGGGAAATATTTGTGCTTGGGAGTGCTAATTTGAGTAAAGTAAATAATTTGGCCATGAGGAATGTGTACAGGACTTAAACATTTCAGCAGCAGCAGTACAGTAGTGTTTAGCATTAGCTAATCTGTTACTCATGTCTGCACCCTCGTCGTCCTCCTGCAGGCCGCCCTGTGTTCAAGGAAGAGCTCCCTCCAGGCTCTGGTGGCCCAGCTGGCCTCAGACAGCGAGGAGCTTCACCAGGTGGTCTCCAGCGTCATGAGGAACCTGTCCTGGAGGGCCGACATCAGCACCAAGAGAGTTCTGAGAGACATCAGCTGTGTGTCTGCCCTCATGACCTGCGCCCTGCAGGCAACCAAGGTACCCAAAACTAAACTGGTGAAATACAAGCATTGAAATGGAAACTTAGTCTGTAGAAAATAGAGCCAAGGTTTTAACTTTTACTGAAGTTTCCTGCTCTTGTGTTGAGAAAAATATGCTTCTCTACAGGAGTCAACTCTGAAGAGTGTCCTCAGTGCTTTGTGGAACCTGTCAGCCCACAACATTGATAACAAAGTGGCGATCTGTTCAGTCGATGGATCTCTGGGTTTCCTGGTCAGCACACTGACTTACCGCTGTCAGACCAACTCGCTCGCCATCATCGAAAGTGGAGGGGGAATTCTCCGAAATGTGTCAAGTCTGATCGCCACGCGAGAGGACTACAGGTGGGTGAAGTTCTGATGCAGTGAAAACACTTTTTATTGCTGTAGTTACCTTCATTATCCATAAAAATATAAGCTGAAGTATGTCTGTTTTTCTTCCTGTGCAGACAAATCCTGCGAGATCACAACTGTCTCCAGACTCTTCTGGCGCACCTGCGCTCTCACAGCTTGACCATAGTGAGCAACGCCTGCGGGACTCTCTGGAACCTTTCAGCCAGGAGTCCTAAAGATCAGGAGCTGCTGTGGGATCTTGGGGCGGTTAGCATGCTGCGCAACCTCATCCACTCTAAGCACAAGATGATCGCCATGGGCAGCGCTGCAGCTTTGAGGAACCTCCTCACCAATCGACCTTTGAAATACAAAGACACTGCGGTGCTTTCCCCTGGCTCTTGCGTTCCCTCCCTCTACATGAGGAAACAGAAAGCTTTTGAGGCTGAGCTGAATGCCAAACACCTCGCTGAGACCTTTGATACAGTTGAGAAACAGAGTTCCAAGCATTTGAGCTTCAACAAACCTCTTAGGCACATCGAGAGTCTGGCGAAGGATTATGCCTCTGATTCTGGTTGCTTTGATGATGATGAAGCCCCCAATAACTCCAACAGCTTGGACTCTGGTAGCTTCTCTATGCTGCCAATGTATCTCACCAACTCCAACTTTGTGCAAAATCAGCCCCATAGGAGAGATAATGAACCCGAGAGAGATACAGATTTGCCTCAGATGATTGAGAAGAAACATGCTCCTCCTGATGATGTGGTCTCTGCTGCAGCAGAGAAACTAGCAAAGAAGATTACCAATACAGTGGCAAAAATTGACAGGCTAGTGGATGACATCACCATGCACACATCCTCTGAGGACAGTTTTAGCCTCAGCTCTGAGGACCACCTGGCAGACTGGCCCTATGGACAGGATGAGCTTAACGAAGCCCGAGCAAATTCATGCTCCCCCTGCCGTCTGTCTGATGTGAGCAGCTTAGCCTACAGAGAACGCCTCAGCAGAGCCCATGCCCTTCTACGCCTCAAAACCGCCCACACGAGTGTGTCAACAGACAGCCTGAATAGTGGAAGCACCAGTGACGGATACTGCGGCAGCAAAGACCAGGTGCGACCTGTTCTAAAGGCTCAGGCAATCCAACAACAACGACCCAACCAACTTGACCTCAAAGTGGCTCATCAGGAACATCTTGAAGAAGGACAGAGCGTTCTGAATCAGACTAACCAGCAGGATATTCCAGAGAGAGATTCTGTGGATAATAAAGTTATGGATAATGTGGAGATTGGCAACACAGACATCGACAAGAACCAAGAACAACCAGTACAAACACCTGTCAGTGTGTCCACTAAAATATCCTCTGATGTAAGCATGACATCGATTAAACTTTCTCCTAGTTATCAACAGGTCCCACTCATCCAGAGTGTGGCAAAATTTGGAGTCGCAAAGACGGCCATCAATGTTCAGGCTGCCCAAGCGATGAGGAGGCAAACATGGGTACCCACCGTACTGACTGGAGGAAGTATTACAAAATTTGCTCCAATGAATTCCACCAGAAGTCCAACGGTGGGGACGATGGAAACGGTCCAGAAATATTCAGTGGAAAACACTCCAATCTGCTTCTCACGATGCAGTTCACTGTCCTCACTCTCTTCTGGTGACGGTGGGCTAGACGGACAAAGTGAGAATGAGCTGGAGAGTGACTCGTCTTTAGAAATAATTGAGGTGGATGATGGCGAAGAAGTGAAGAAAGAGCAAGAAGATGAAACGTTAGAGGATCTGAGCGACAGTCAGCTGCTGATGACCGACTCAAAAACCCTCCCCATCAAAGAGAAAGATCCCATTGAGATATCTCGTACTACCAAAAAGGAAAAGGTGTTCCTTAGGGGCGCTTCCCCTGCTATAAATGAAGACAGATCTCCATCAAGCTCTTCTGAGAACTATATCCATGATACACCCCTAGTTCTAAGCCGCTGTAGCTCTGTGAGTTCACTGGGCAGTTTCGAGTCTCCTTCTATTGCCAGTTCAATCCAAAGTGATCCATGCAGTGAGATGATTGATGGAACAATAAGCCCCAGTGATCTTCCAGACAGCCCAGGACAAACTATGCCTCCTAGTCGTAGTAAAACCCCCTGCTGTGTTGAGTCAAATGTACCAGAGACACAGACCACAGGGATGCCAGGACAATGGGAAAACAGCCTGCGGAAGTTCATAGAGATCACAGATTCCAAGGAGAGGTTCAACCTTCCCGACCTGGAAACCATGATATATTTTACGGTTGAGAAGCCCACAGAAAATTTCTCTTGTGCTTCCAGCTTAAGTGCTTTGCCTCTGCACGAGCACTACATCCAGAAAGACGTTGAGTTGAAATTAACCCCATTACTCCAGCAAAATGATGAGAATCTCCCGTACCCTGATGAAGACGAGGAAGGATTTGACAACGGGGAACGATACAGCGAGGGCAACTCAGAAGAAGACATAGAAATTCTGAAAGAATGCATCAACTCAGCGATGCCATCAAAGTTTAGAAAAGTAAGATCATCCCTGGTGACTGCCATTCCCTCCAACGTACTCAACTCCCAGATCCGAAAACCAATGCAACTACAATTTAACATGCTTCCAAATGGCAAAACCCAAATTTGTCCTAGAAGGAGAAATATATACCCACAAAAAGACTTGAAGTTGGATGATTCTTCCTTCACCGACTCTGCAGAGGGAACACCTGTCAACTTCTCTAGTACAACATCTTTAAGTGATGAAACTCTTCAGTATCCCCTAAAGAACAGGGGGGCTAAAGACTGCACAGCTAAAGGCCTGAGCAAACAGGAAGTGATGGACAATGATGCAAAGAGGATTGAAGACTTGCGAATATTTTCACACTTCCACAAACCACACGGTTCAACCTACCCACCGGAGGTCCAAATGAGCCGAATCACCAAACATGTCATTCCCACTCAGAAGCTGCTGATGCAGAGCAAAGAGGTAGCTGACCGAGTAGCCAGCCTAAAAAACAGGGAGCGATCTCCAAATCAACAGAGGAGGCAACAAGGTCAAGGCTCCTACAGGAAGTTTGACCTGCCAGTTATAAAACAAAACAAAGAAATGAATGTCAACTCCAGAACGCAAAAAGAAAACAAAATGTTTCGACAAATGACACATTCTTCAGAGGATAGTATCGATTTCTATGGTGACAACAATGAAGAAGTAATCAAACGAACAAGCAGAAAACAGATGAAGGAGGCAGCGAGAAGCACTCTCTCCCGAAGCATGACAAACATAGGCAGGATAGATAACTCCCAAGGAAAGCCCAGAGGTTTTCTGAGATTGAAACAAAATCTTTTACGGGATGAATCCCTGGCATGTTACTCACTCAGCTCCTCCGTCAGTTCACTCAGTGATGCCGAATTTGAGGAACATAAAACAAAAGCACAGCAAATGTGGTACAAAAACAGACACAATAAAACCCTCAATATGGCACAGCAAACAAAGGCTGTTACTTTGCACTGTCAGTATGAAGAGCAAAGCTCACCGAGCTCAGTGAGCATGGACTCAGAGGATGACCTCCTCCAGAAGTGCATAACATCTGCCATGCCCAAGCAGAGGCGAAAAATGGCTGCCAGGAAGAAAAAAACAGAAAATACTCATAAACAAAAGGACTCTGACAGATGGGACATGGATGAAGAAATGGATAGTGATGATACAGGATGGGATAACGATTCAGACCTCAATAGTGTCGAGTGGAGAGCCATACAGGAAGGAGCTAACTGTGTTGTCACTGGACTGCAAGCCTCAAAATCTCAAGAGCCATCATCCGAAGAGACGGAGTCAATTCTGTCTTTCATGTCCACATCTAGCTTTACACCTAAAGAAAAGAAATTTGCAAAAGAGAAAAAAGCTAATAAACCTTTAGACTTTGCACAACGCAAGCCAGTTCCCAACTTACCAGTTGTGTTTAGAGGCAGGACAGTGATCTACACACCACAGCAAGCGACGGCTCCATCACAAAGACCTCCGCCCAGAAAAATGCCAAGCAAGACAGATGCTCCAAAGAATCCAAACCTTGCCCAGCACCGGTCAAAGAGCCTTCACAGACTCGGCCAGCCCCAGGACGTGGAACTGTCCCTTCCAAAAAGGAGCTCTACTCCACCTCCAAGGATACCAAAAAGCTCATCCTCTGGATCATCACAGAGCTCCACACCGTCCAAGCAGTCACAGAAGAAAACAGTGTCCCCAACTCAGACAGGTAAACCAATTCAGAAAAAGCCTACCTCGTCAAGTAGTAGCTCACCAGCCAGTAGCCCCCCTGAAAGAAAAGGACGTTCTCCTGTTCTTAATAAAAATGAGAAATCTCCCCCACCAAAAACTCAGAAGTCACCTGTCCGGATACCTTTTATGCAGAATTCAACCCGGCAGTCCCGACCTTTGTCACCACTGGTAACTAACCAAACTTCACCCAAACAAAGTCAACATATTAATGGGAAAAGAGTGTCACCAGCCAACCGATTTGACATGGTTAGGATGACGTCTGTCCATTCGAGCAGTGGTGAATCTGATCGAAATGGATTTCTGAGGCAGCTGACTTTTATTAAGGAATCAAGGACACCATTTAGACGTGATGGCTCTCCTCACAATACACCAAGATCACAAAATGGATCCCCTCGAAGGGCAGCTCCTGGAGCTTCAGCAGTCTTCTTGTGCTCCTCACGCTGCCAGGAGCTAAAGGTAGCAGTGCAAGCCCCTAAAAGGGTGCAGGTAAAAGACCCTGGAAAAGTTCAGCAAGTCCAAAAGCCAATCCCTGGCCTTCAAAAGCAGACCACAAATTTGTCTAGAGCAACTTCGAGTGAAAGAGATCTATCTGCAAGACGGCCAGCCCGTAGAACTAGTTCGGAAAGTCCTTGCAGAGTAGCCCAGCGAAATGCTACTAGCAGAATCTCTGGGGCCAGGCATCAACAAGAGCAAGATACCTTTAAGCGCCATGCTTCATCACCAAGCATAAATATACTGAGTCGTGTTACCAGCCGTTCTTCGCTACGTTCATCGTCCTCTGATTCAAGCGGAAGGGCAAAAAGCGAGGATGACACAAAGAAGAAAGGACAGAGATCTACATCACGGCGCAATACTGGAGTTACTTGGAGGAGAATCAGGGATGAAGATGTACCTCAGATATTGAAAAGCACGCTGCCTGCCAATGCGTTACCACTGGTGCCTTCTCCTGATGGGGAAAAACCAAAACTACTCGGTCTACCAGGAAAACTGCCAACAGTTGTACTTGCATCTCGCAAGACAACGGACGCAACAGTCCAGACAGAAGATTTATCCAAGGACAAGACTAATTCAAGTACTTCTCCAACAGCTGAAACAGCTCCACTGATCTCTGAGGAAGAGGCCAGACTGGCTCTCCTTAGAAAATTTACTGCTGCCTCTGGGAGTAACCACCAGGATGCAGATTCAGATGGCTCATTGAAGAGCCTCAGCACTACTGGAACATCAGACAGCCATGTTGGTGGAATTGTCACTTTCCGCCAGGGACCCCGGAGCAAGGCTGCCAGAGTCACTCCATTTAATTACATCCCCAGCCCCATGGCTTGCTGCCTGGAAGACCCACAAAGCCAGACAGCGACAATGACTGAAAAGGCTGGGGAAAAAATTGAGCTGTAGGGTATTTGGTGGATACCAATCAGCATGAATGACTGCAGACTTAAGCTCAGCATCCTATATGGACACAAGTGTGCTAGTCCTATACCTCGAATATTGCCCCTTTCTCCTATCACATTCATTCCCTTCAAAGTTTTCCCTCTGAACAACTGATCAGATCTTCCATTTGTCGTTGCTAAAGAGTTGGATGTATGCATGGAGACAGAGTGGCCCGATTTGACCACCAAAAACTATTCGTGATGCCCTTCAGAGAACATCTATCCAGGATATCGCATCTTTTTATACTTTTTTCTATTTGTAGATTAATCATTGCCTGGTAGAAATGTAGTCAAAGCATAAAAGACAATGAACTGTATCCAAGCACATAAGTCACAAACTGTCTCTTGGAAACAATCGAATTGAACAACATTATGCAACATTTTCAAGAAACTGCTCAGTTGGACTTTTGGCTGAGAAGGTTCAAATAGTGGTGGACTGGAGATGACTACAGATTCCCATCACATACACAAACAAACACAATGACTTGTAAAGTCCTTTTTACTCACTATAAATCAAAGCTTTTGATCCTTGCTTTACCACTTGACAACAAAGATGCTTCAAGACCATTAGACTTAAAGAAATCATTTGTGATGAGACATTTCTTCAAATAAATGTATCACTACTTCTATTTGTATGCAAGCTGTACACAGGTGGATATTACAATGCTATTCTCGTCTTATGAATTTGTGGAATCAACCTTGTGTGCAGTCGACTTAACATTGCCATGGTTTTTAGAAACAATATAAACATTATAAAAGGAGGCATAGTGCATTGTGACAGGTTCAAATGTGATTTAACTTCTGTTTTTGAGGTATAACAAAATCTGTTTGAAAAATACCTTTTGCCCTAATATTTTAGAATAGATGCTCGCCTTATAAATACAAAGAGTTGGTTTAACAGTATTGGCATACATTGATCTTAGGTCTTGGTATTGCACAATAGCTGTATCTACCAGTCATTTCAAAGTCACATTGTTGCTGGGATTAATAATTAACCCTGAAACTCCAAAATCTGAATTCTGATTTCAATAGTATGATGTAGAGTAGCCAATGCACATCTATTTATTTCTGCTTAGATTGGACTTCGATGATGACCATTTTAATTCAAAGTAGTTTCCCACCACAAACGATACTACTGCAACAGTAGCATCGTTTCCTGTCGCATTCTACAATCCTGCTACTGAATTAGTGTTGTACATAAAACATCAGGAATACAGAAACCCTCTGGTGAGTGTTAACCGCTGACAGCATGCTCATATATTCACTGTGTACACACGGATGTAGACATTGTTGGTACTGAATAATGCTATGATGTAATTCAAAAGGAAGGATTTTTCAGTCCAATGCCATCTGTGATTTTGTGACGCAAAAACGTGTAACAATGCAAACTGTGAATTGATGAACAACGCAGCCACATGCATCTGTTAATGCATTGGGATGTTTGATTTTGCTGATATTCAGGTACTGTTTGCTATTAAGTGAGTGCAGAATATGTTATCAGTGGTGCTTTGGATTTTGGCACAGGATAAGGTACAAAGTTGTGACTGAAACCTCTTAAGTTGGACAATATCAGACATTTAATTTGTCTTTTTTAGTCACCAGCCTCTGAAGTCAAGTGACTACCCCCTCTTGAAATACTGTGCTCTAGAAACTCAAGTAACACAAATTAAGCTATGTTTGTATATCAAATAACCATTGTGCGTATACTCTGCTGAGCTCTTTCCCTTGTGCCTGTTCTCCATCTCACTCTGCAGTGCACCAATGCAGAAGCTGAAGTTTGCTACTTCAGGTTTCTCCAACTACCCTGCAGATTTCAGATGCAAGCCTGCTCAAACACACCTGGATGAAATGAAAGGCTAACCACCAGGCCATTTACAAACTTGATGGCATGTTGAAGAGATAATTCAATTATTTGAATTCCTTGTGTTGCACCAGGAATTCATCCAAAATCTCCCAAAGGACTAGAGTTGGAGACCTCTGAGCTAGCATATTTCGGTTAATGACTCATTGGATGATACCTTCCCTAGGATGCCATAAATAGGCTTTCGGCTAGCATAGCAATGCTAGTAGCTAGCACATTTAGGCTAATGACTCACTTACTACACAATCCCAAGACTAAGCATTACCATAGATAGACTTATGGCTTAAAGCAACAATAATGAATTGCCTGTTTGGGCTCATATTCAACAGTCTTACACCTTCCACAGACTAAAAACATTTCCATCAATGTCAGCATATTAATACTACAGCTAGCAAAGGATTCACTGGATGACTCTCCCGAGCCTTGAAGTGGTCATGACCAGAATGCTAATGCTAATGAAACAGTGAAATACACACTCCTTCATTCTTTGTGTTGCGTGTGGGTAAAATTCGAAGCGAAAGTGCGAAATAATGTGACTGAAGTAATGATTTGTGTTTATGCAGACATGATTAGCGTTGTTTCTAAAATGTTTCCATCGTCTAACCTATGCATTTTTGTCTTTCCAAAACGCTATTACCATGTCAACAAAAAGCCAAAATGTAACAAAGTATTTGCGTTTTACTGTCCTGATGTTGTGTAAAGCAGCAACTTGCATCACAATTAGCTGCCAATTAGTATTCTGAGGCTGAAACCTACAAAATCTTCCACTGTTTAGGACACATAAGCTACAAGTACATTATATAACCACTGCTGACTTTGTTATGGTCTAACTTTGTACCTACTGCAGGTCTTTTGATGGTCTTCACTGCAGTTCTTTTCTGCAACTCTGTACATGTTAATATCTGCTTAAATGTGTTGCTGTAAAAGTAGCGGTAGGTGGTGAAGATTATAAAGACAATGAATATTCTCTGTAGTTGTACTTTTCCTCTTTCATGTGTGCTTGAAGAGGCTGATGGAGTTAATCTACATTAAGGGGCCGTTTTAATAAAACCCCCATGTTGTAATTCTGTAGCATTAATTAAAAAGGCCATATATCCTCCGACTTTTATCCCCAACAGACTTTTAAAGACCTACAGGTTTTGTTATTCTTAAATCCTCTCTTATCAGTGTCAAGAGTCAACGTTTCTAGAAGCAAAATTGTAGAAAAAAGAGGTAAGAATTTCCGCATTCCAATTATTATTCCAACACATCATAGACAAAACAGCGCACACAAGAATAATTTGGTGTAAAATCTGCTGCCTCCTGTTTTGTTTATAAACAAAATGTCTTTGGCAGATTGGAAAGGCATAAAACCCAAGCCATTCATTTGTTTTAGCGTATATTTTAAACAATTATCCAATTATAAGATTGGTTGCCATAGCAATTTTAGCAACACAAATCTGGCTATTGCTCTTGCTTAATTTCAGAGCAACAGAAAAATCCTCAAAATCTGAAATAATTTCCAAGCAACCAAAATTCCAGTAGCTGTAGACTTCAGTTACATTTCTCAGCTGCAGCTAAGCAGCTAGGATGGGAAAGACAATAAAGGCTGGAGAATCAACTCTGTTTGGGTTCTGATCTTTTCTTCACCAACACTGACGGCCGTCTCGTTCACAAGAGACGACCGTTGGTTTACAACCAGTTTGTAGCTGATCTGCGTTAAAATTGCTCAGTCTTCACTTGAACTGGGTCTCAGAAGCTTCACAATGCCATGATAAACATGCAAAATAAAAGTAGCGTGTTATAAATGTCTTCATTCCAATAAAAAGTGATGTGATTCCTTAAACTGCTGCATTGTTTGTATTTTAAAAGTCAATGTGGCACTGTTGGCTTTCTTGCACCAATAGATGCTGCCCAGAAAAGACCAGGAACACCCTACAAATGCTAAAGTTCTGAAGATGCCCTGACCCAGTCATCTGGTCATCACATTGTCTTAATAGTTAACAATGGTCAATGGTCATTATGTTATGCACAATCAGTGCAATGAAATGTTTTAAAGAAGCAAAGCTATTGATGCGAAGTGATCTTTTATTCGAAAAAATGAGGAGATAACTTCAAGAAGATTTTAATGGTGTTTGGCCAAAAACAATATGGGTCAGTACCGCCAACAGCCAGTAGGGGGTGCGACTCAAGACAAAAGGCTCACAAAAAAAGCTTTATTCTTTTAAGTAAACCGGTCAATTTAAATACAAAAATGTTTTTTATTTGTTTTTTTGTTTGTTTTTTTATCTGTTCATGACATGTCAGAAATCCTCACCTTGTTTACCGTCGTCATTGTACCAGTGACGTGGCGTGTGACGCCATGACGCACGGCTGCTTACCCTTAGCTTCCGGTGTCGTGTTTGCTAACTGGTGTTGATGTATTTTTCTCCGGACTCGGTTCGTTTTTCTGCATTAGAAAGTGGGAAAAATACGCCGCTGACGGAGTAAGCCAGACCCAAAACGAGTCGAAAGGTTTTCACAAGAAACATTAACCTCAGCAAGCTATGAAGAAACACGGCTAGTTGTGGCTGTTTACAACGTAAACCAGAATCTCTATCAATTATTTCTAGAATTAAGCTATAATTTGTTGTCACCTAACGTAACGTTAATTAACGACACCCAAAATATCTCACGATATATTTTACTTCGTTATAAATCATTCGGCTGAATATTTATCTTTTTAGCTTGTATAGATTTTTGTGTTTTAGTTGTTTAAAGGGACATATATTAGATAGATTTGTGTTTAGCAATCCGTGGCTTAAAAAGTTCTAGAATCTTGGTTCTATTTCATATAAACAATTACTTTAACACTTTCAAAATTATTCAGACTTCTTTATTCTGGAGAATAAAGAGAAAAATAGATCATTTTGGTAATCAGGTTTACTGGAGCTGGAGGTGCTGCTCTGTTTTCTAACTTCTTTATTCCTTCAGTATTTCAGATGGAGAAAGTGTAGCATTGCTTGTGGAAATGAATATTGGCTCTAAAACTAAGAAACGGGTGGTTCTGCCCAGCCGACCCGAGCTCCCCACTGTGGATCAGCTGCTGGAGGACATCCACAGAGCTGCTCCTGATGACCCAGTTTTCAGCATCCTAGAGAGAACCGAGCAGGGTGAGTCCACACCGGAGACAAGATGGTTCATATTCCCGTCAAATTCCATTATTCCCCTTTAAAAACATTTACATGTTTAAATTAAATTGGACCTCTTAAGACAAATAAGAGGACATGTATCAAATTCAGAAGTACTTTTTAAATATTTATGCAAAACACAATTGTTTTGCTTTTGTTTCTGAAGAAATCAGACAGGGTAAAGAAAAGAGGATTTGACTCTCCACAGGAAAAGAAAACTGGATTCATCCGCCATGAAAGAAATAAAACAAAGGGAAGACAGTTTAGAATGAATAATTCTGAGAATAAAAGTCATAAGATATGAAAGCTACAATTACAAACTGCGCATCTTGTTATGATGACTTTAAAACTCAATTTTAATGCTCATAATTACAACTTTTATACTTTTAATTATTGCTTTAAATCTTGTGATAATGACTTATACTTAATTGAGACATACTCATAAGTATGTCACATATATTTAGAACATGCACTTCATTAACAGAACAAGTGTTGTGTGTGTTTGGATCCGAGCCGCTGACCGGACGTTTGGACGTTCTGTGTTTAGCTTCGTCCCGGTCGGCGGACAGCGAGGCGGAACTGCGCTTCCAGCAGAGCCGCCGCTATTTGGATCTGAACGGCCGACTGGAGGAGGCGCTGGGTCAGCTGCAGAACCAGAGGGAGGCGCTGCAGACGGCCGGGGGAGAGCTGGACAGGACGGTGGAGGAGGTCAAAGGTCAAGTCTGCTGACTCCGCTTCTTCTTCTCTTTAACTGAACTCTGCTACTGGAAACCCAGACAGACAGTGATGGCTGACCTTCGACCTGACCTGTTACATCGCTTCATGGTCCCCGAATGTTTCTGGTCAGGAAAAGTGTTGCGATCTAAAGTATGACCATGAAAATAAATGAGAAATGTGCAGAAATAAAAATCAGAGTGGAAAGGAAAAGTGAGAAAAAAGTAAAAGTATTAGTTTTTCAATATTTGTTTTTTTTCATATTTATGCTAAGCTTTATTCTTATGTTTTTGTAAATAAGTGTGAAACATAAAGCAGTGCATGTTTAATTTTTATTTCAAAGATAACCTCTTGAGATGTTTTTTGTGGGGGTCCTTACAAAAACATAAATATTAAAGCAAAAAGTAATAACATGAATGAATAATATTCAGGTACCCTAACCTTTTCTCATGTGTAGATGTTCACCCTCATTTATTTAAAGCATTAATCACAAATTAATATTTTATTTCAAAGTGAAACTGACATTTTTTTCCTCTAAGTTGAGAAAAAGAAAACAAGACAAGCTTCAACTCTGACATTTGATTAAGAGAGAATTATTAAGGTTTCCAGTTCACAAAATGTTCACATTTTCAACATCCTTTGCAGAGACTGATCTGATCAAACTGAATCATTCCTGTTTGTAAATGTTCAATGTTTCCCGGCCGCCATTTTTCCTGCTGCACCTCAACAACAAACGTGTCCAGAAATATTTCTGTATTTTTGTGTCGTGTTGGCAAAAGTTAGCATCTATATTTTCATCAGTGCAGATGTGACCGGGTTGCTCTTCTTCTACCCACCAGTAGATGGTGGATGTTCTGTTCTGTTCCGTTCGGTTGTGTTTAAAATGTTCACATTACAGACCAGAATCTCCCAGTGGGAAAAAAAACAAAAACAAAAGAAATGTACTTGCTGAGCAATAAATTAAATATGCATTATTTAGCTCCTGACTTTTTGGGTCAATGTTTACTATTTTGTTTTTCTAGAGCAGAGATCTGAAACATGTGACTCTTTCACTTTGTAACCAAAATACTTTTTAAAAATATAGATTTTTATGAAACACTGATTATTGCATTAAATTCCCACAACAGAAAGACACTAAACTCACCAGAAATTTTCTTTTTAAAACTATTTTTCTTATCAAATTGTTTTACTTTTTTTTGTATTTATTTTTACAATAAAATTATCAATGAATTACTTGATCAAAAAAATTCTATTCTATATTACCAACCTTGAGAGAAAACTGGATCCTCATTTCGCTAATTTGTTTTCCATTTTTAAATTCTTTAAATATGAATAAATTGTATTTATTTAAAAACAACAAATTTAGTAAAAAATTTAACAAAACATTACTTTCTGAAAGAAAAGTAATTTGACTTTAGCAAGTCTAAGCAAGTTTTATTTTGTGGGACTAAATAGAAAAAATGTCTCTGGTCTAGAAAAAGTATTTAGTTTTTGAAAAAAAACTGTCTTCAAAAGTAAACAGAGTTCAATGAAAGGATGAGCCAAAGTTTGTTTTTCAGAAAAACGTTCCTGGATTTGTGTGGTCTGACTTACAGTAAAATAAAAGCAGGAAAAGTGTCGGATAAATTGACAGCATTTCAGAGAGGCAAATAAGAAAACAGAAATTCAAAGTGAACTGGTTCATTTTTAGTAGATTCAGTTCTCTGATCTGAACTGTCGATAAAGTAGAACCTCCAGTCATAAGATTTTTTTTATTATTTTTTTCTGAACTTGTTTTTGACATTTAGCTCGTAGATCAGACAGCAGCTTCCAGTATCTGTCTGATTTTCTACAGACAATAAATGATCCCCAAATCATAAATTCAGATTGAATACACCGATCGACAAAAATATGGCCTTATAACCGAGTTTCTGTGACATAAGGAGCACTTTCTGTTTGGATCATTCATGTCTGGTCCTCTTCCTCGCGGAGCATCTTCCTCTGCTGCTATCTGAACAACTGTTAAACACAAACAAGAAATTTTGAGTTATTTTTTGTGTTGTTAAAAAGGTTTCCTATCAAGTGTTTACTGCTTGAGGGGAAAACATCCCATACTACTGTTTTCTAAACTACTGCTACATAAAGGAGGTTTTTCTACTTCACTTGCATGAAAGTCAGATTTTAAAATACTTTAGAACAGGGATTTTCAAAAATGTGAACTAATCCAGGAAAAGAAGTGGGAACGTTCAATAAGCGTCTATAACCTGTTCATTCATCCAACCTGCAGGGGGCGCTGATTTAAAAGTGCGTGGTTCCCAAACAGTGCTAGCTGCGCTTAGCACAGAACCGTCTGCAGTCGATTTACAAGTTAAAACTTGATAAAAACTTGATATGAAGTTATCAAATTCAAAGGTGAGTTTCTTGACATTCGGGTTTCTTGGCTCCTCTGTTGAAAATTGCTAATTTTGCCGCTAGGATTTGTTTTTAGGTCCCGTTTTGTCGATTTTATAACTCGTTCGCCGGACGGAACTCCATAGCGGAATGTGGTTATTTTTAATACATTTGTCTGTAACATTATGAAACTTCTTGAAATAGAAATCGTATTTATTTCAGTTGATATTAATTTAATGTTTTATGTTGAATAATTCGGCCAAACTTCCATTGATAAAAATTTATTTTTAGGGTGTTTTTGGCATATTTTTAAACGCTAATGCTAATCAGTGAAATGCCTATGATGCCTGTCCTTGTTTTTGGTTATTGCTAACGGAGTATTTATTGTGTTTTTATGAATGATGTTTTTTGTGCAACATTTGATTAATGAATTAGTAAACAATTTGTAATTGATGTAAAACTTAATTATGAATTTAACCCAAGGGTGATTGGATTCGATTTTGAAACCAAACTAATAGTTAGACAATAATAAAACAATCTGCTAATAAAATTTTGTCTTTCTTTATTGTTTCAAAAATCAGATCAGTCATCATTTAAAGAGTTTGGACCATGTTGAGGAAGTATTCACCCCCTTACAGATTTAGTTTAATTTAATTTTTTCACATCTTAACATTTTTACTCATGTCAGATCAAATCTGTCTGTTTCATTAAATCCATTTAAATTTGATCATTTAATTAGGTTTTGATGAACAAAAACTTAAAATTCAAGAAGAATAGCTACAATTGTACAAATTCCAAATTGAGCTTTTAATCTGAGACTTTCTGATTATTTTTTTATTTTTAATTTAAAGCAGTGCGTATCTGAAATGGGTTGAGTAATAACTTACCCTCAGTCTACACCAAGTTCTTCCTGAAGTGAAGGCAAACAGCAAAACACATGAACACAAATTAAAAATAAGTGATAAAAATATTTGCTTAGGAAGAACCAGAACCATTCGTGCTCACAAATATGTTCAGGTTGAAAGATTCTGGCTCTGAAAGGTTCGTCTCAGTTTAAGCCACAATTTTTTGGTTTCATTTAGTTTTCTCGCTAAACTGTAAGTTTTTCCATGTACTGGATAGGATCTTTTTTTTAAAATTGAAAAACGGATCTGATCTAAGAAAAAGTAGCTAAATCTAAGATCCAACCGGCTGAGCTGTACAGCTACATCAAATAAAAAATGCCTTATCGTCTGCTGCAGGCCGTAAAAATGTCTTTTTTATTTGATTTTTAACTTAAAGAATAAAAAGCAGATACATTATGCATGTTAATAGTGATTTGTAGTTATATTAATGTCTCTGTGATTAGGAGATGCCTCATTTGTTTTATAAGACCTCATTAATCACAATGTTATGTTTTAATTTTTGCTTATATTTTTATGTATTTTCATCAAACCACATCCTTTTTTTTTAAGGCGTTCCCCAAAGATAATTATGTGAGCCACTTCTTTTTAAAGATTTTAATCCCAATTAAACAATTTCATCATAAAAACAGCAACATGACCAGTTGGGTGGATTTGGAGTTACGATCTACAGAGGAGAAATAAATGTTTTCAGGAGGAGGAAGAAAATCTGCAGCTCAACATCAATAGACAAGAAACTACGCTGTTATTGAACCGGTTCTTTTTATCACAACACAGGATCTTTACCAACAACCAGCTCACTTACCAACCTGGTCACCCAAGAAAAGGCTGGAACAGGCGACAAACACGTTGGGATTAGAAGATTCACGCAAAACAAGGTGTGACGGGTTGGTTGAGCAGTTCTACAGTCGGTACCAAACCCTGCAGAAGTAGAATCTACCAACCCAAACCACAAACATGGACCATCGCAGGCCCATTGGAAGAAAATCTTTGAAATTTGCTAGAAAAAAAACTCCAAAACTTTTAGATTAATGTCTAAAATGAATATAAAAATTTCTAAGTTTCAAAAGTTGAACAATTTTCTTGAAACAACTTTTTCAGGAAAAACTTGTTCAGTTTTAAATTTCAAAAGTTGAGCATTGACTTTTGAACTCAGAAATTTCCAATAATTTCTTTTTAGAAAATCTTTTAGATTAACGTAAAAACCTCTGAGGATTTTCAAGCAAATATAACATTTTTCACGTCTTTTCTAGAAAATTTCTCAGATTAACTCAAATTTTTGGTTTTATTTTCTTTGGAATGTGATATATATTCTTTTTCATCTACTGCAGCCCTATAATGTGGCGTAGTGAACATGTTCTGCTTTGAATCAGCTGTCCTCTGTTTTTCTGAAGCATCATTCCACCATATATTTAAATCTGAGGAAGGAAGTGAGGAAACGGATTTTCTTACCCTTCGTTCTTCTTCGCTCGGCTCACTTGGAGCAACTTTAGCGTTTGACGTTTCTCCGGTTGAACTTGGTAAACTCTTCGGTTCAGGCGGGGCGACCGGCGGCATTGGTGTCACCAGAGTTTTGTTCTTCACCAGAGTGGAGAGAACTCAAGAAGAAGAAGAAGTGTCAGCTTCCTGAAAGAGGAGCGCCGGGGTTTCTACTGGAGCTAGGTTACCTTCTCTGGTGAGGTTCTCGGCGGCGCTCATGGCCTTCCCGCTCAGGTCGCTCACCATGTTGTCCACCGTGGCCTCATGGCGGAGGAAGACGGGCCGAACCACTTTGTTGTAAATGACCTGGGAGCCATTCCACGACATCGGAGCCATGCACCACAACAGGAACAAACACTGGAAATAGACACCAGGAAAACATCCAGAACCATTTCCCACACATTGTTGAATTTTGCATTTATTCCCAAAAAGATGCAACTGACATGACACCACCTGCCAGTCATTCCAGTGGGTTTGTCAGAAACTGACCAGTTGGTGGTCAGTATTTAAGTATTTGCCACTTACCTGGAGGAACTGAACCTCTGGCAACGTTGCCAGAGTTTGTTATTGCTAACGCTGTGGCTAGAGACTCAAAGGGGAAACTGATAGGAAAGAAAGGAACATGCAGCCATTACCCAGAGCGTTTAGAGAGTGGAATACAATTTATTACATTTCCAAAACCCAAATGGAGTCTGAAATAAATGCAGCCGACTGCATGTCCTGTCCAATGAAACTGATCAACTACCCATGTTAGTCAGGACGAAGGTGACTGGCAGTTAACATCCCATCCAAACGACACTCATTGACTGTCAAATCAAAGACCAATAATGCTCTGGCAGCATGAAAACTTGTGCTGCAGTTTATTTTTAAGTATTTTCCTGGAGGCAGATTTTCACGAGCTGCTATTATTTAACCCGACGCAGCGTTCACACTAACATCCGATGAGACTTTCTGCTCCTCTGACTGAGGAAAAACTTGGATTTTAATGTTGATTTCTCCATTGTTTCCTGCCTGACATGCGACTCGGAGAAACGTTTTGCCTCAGTGTGGCTGATAAGGCAAAAATAACTCTTGTGGTGTTGCGTAGAGCTCCTCTACCTCTGCCAGTATAACTGTGTGTTTGTCGGAGGTTTGGGGGCCGGCGTCATGTCAACTTCGTAACATATTTTGTTTTTTGAAACTCTGGGTGTGTCCTCACCTTAAATGCATAATAAAACGGGAACCAGTAAAGGAAAATGTCGGAGAAGAACTCGCCCAGGCTGAAGACGCCGTACACCACCCAGTAGGTCAGCCATTTTGTGTCGTCTTCTTTGCAGGGACTTTCGATGGCTTTGATTCTGCAGAAAACCAGAACTTAAGCTCCAACCGAGACAGGACCAGAAACAACAGGCAGAAAATGAAGGAAACTTTCCACATCCGTTTCTGATTGATAAAAAAAATAATGTTTGAAGTTTTCTACCAAATCCTGAAGGTTTTATCTGATAAAATACGGATTTACCAAAAAACGTTCAGTTGATATTCATTAGAAAAACCAACTGCAGTGAATAAATTGGATCAGAGCAAAGATAACGTTTAATCACAGACACATTAATAACGGTACAGTCATCCTGTAAAATGAAGTTTATTTTTCTTATATCTGACGGATTATTAGAGCCAGATGAAGAAAAATATTTTCATTACAAGAATAAAGTTTTACATCAATGAAGTTTAAATTGTATCAGAATAAAGTTGCAATAATACATGAATAAAGCAAAATTACCACATTAGTCACAATAATATGAGAATAGTTTCACTTTATTCTGGTAATATTATTTTATTCTGCATATTGCTTCTCGTATTACAACTTTATTCAAACTTTTTGGTCATACATGTTTATTGTCGTATTACGACTTTATTCTCATTATTTCAGCTGTTTTATGAGTCTATGAACGTTTGACACTGGAACCGGTCGACATTTTAAATATCCAAAATGAATAAACAGAAGCAACAAACTAATGAATTAAACAAAACTGCCCTTCAGAATAAGGGCAAGTTGAGACCATCTAGGAATCAAACTCACGAATAATAAGCCGGATAGACGAAGCCGATCAGGTTGCAGAGCAGCGACGCTCCATATCCATAAACCAGGTAAAGTCCAGTCAGCGAAACGGCACCTGGACAGACACTTTCAGTTTATATGAATTCACCGCAAATTACGTCTGGAGACGCAAAGAAAACATGAACCTTTCAGAGAATAAAACCAAACAGCACTAAGTCAAAATAAGAATAAAATCATAGTAGTACTGGAATAAAGTTGTATGACGAGTCAAAATTTTATAATAAAGTCATAATATCATGAAAATAAGCTCATTATAAAAATAGTCACCAAAATACAAGAAAAAATTCTAAGGAATAAAGTCATGAAAATGAAGCCGTATGACAAAGTCATAATTATAGAAAAACAGTCACGACCAGAGTAAAGTACTAACATGATTCATACACAATAAAAAGTCATATTATAAGAAAAAAGTTGGAATAATATCAGCAAAATGTTATATGACAAGTTTAATGAAACGAGAATAAACAAATGTCCTATTTGAAAGATAATTTCTCTAACAGACGTAATCTGTGAACTTCAAAGCATCAAGTAAAAAATATTTATTAAACCGTTAACTCAAGTCCTGAGTCACTTTAATATTTAAAATTTACATTATCAGATGAACCAAAATATAAAATTAAGTGGAATTTTTGGCATTTTAAAGACCAAAACAACAATAAATCATATAAATAACAAAATCAGGCAAAAAGAAATGCTTCCAAATCAGTTTCTTTTAATAAAAACGTTATAAAACTTTAATGGAAACTGCAGGCGTGTGTCTGTGTTTGGTGAATTTCTGGTTTGTTTTTCATTCAGTGGGTAGAAAATCCACTTTAAGTAAAAGTAGAAATACTTCATAGTCAAGTCAGAAGTACAGCATAGTAGTGAAAGGTACTTTTTTTTAAAGTTACTCATGTAAATAAGTAGTTTCCACCCACCTGAACATTTACGAAACAACAGAACATGAAGTGACAGATTAGTATTTTAATCTCAGGTTGTGTTATTGCGGGATGACGTCATGTTAGCGATGGCGCGGTCTGAGGCTCCGTCCCATTAATCCTCCTACCTCTGATCAGCTTATGCTGCTGTTCAGTCATTGGGCCCGTCCTGCTCTGCTGCCGGGATCATCTGCCTCCGCCAGGCACCGGTGACGTCATCGCCGCGTCACCGCCCCGCTGCTGCCTGGTGTTTCCCTCCACGGCGTTAAAGGCTTATTAGTTCAATTATTTTAGTCATCGAAAATTTTATTTTTCAGTTGACCACCAAAGCCTGTTTTTTTTTAATTAAACATTAGCAATTTATTAAAATATGCAAATAAACAATTCAACTTTTAAATAACAAACATTTTAATCCCTAGAATGAAACAATATTTCTTTAATCCGGTGTTTAAGTTTAGCTAAACTGACTTTAAATTACCCCGCAATAACACAACATCTTAATCCAACCAGAAGTGGAAATATTAGCCTTTTAACTCACTTATTGTCATGAACTCTGAACTAATTTACAGATTCTGAAAGTTTGGATTCTAAACTTTCCAATAATGTCAAACACATAGAAATGAAAATAATCTATTTACTCCCAAGTGTTGTGTGCGTTAGTCGTATTGATAAGAAATCTGCTGAGGAAGCGGTATGTGACGTAGCATCGATGTGCGCATGCGCATTACCACAAGGTAGAATGGGTTTAAGGGTGGCACAGACAGACAGGCACCCCTGCTGGCCACCAGGGGGCGCCTGGGCACCGCCTGGGCACCGCAGTGTCAGAAAGAAGTGAAGCCCTAAAGGCTTCACTTTTGATTCCAATGATTATCACAATCATTTTAGTGATCGATTAATCAGGGTTTTTTAAAAGTATATTAAATACATTTTTCAATTAACCACATCAGCCTTTTTATACAATGTTAGAAATTCATAAAAGATGCAAATGAACAATTCAACTCTTTAAAATAAACATTGGGACAACGTTACAATAAGGCTCCCCTTGTAGGTAGCTAATACTTCATAGTTATGTTATTAATTAAGCTCTTAATACTTTCTAAATAATTAATAACTGTTTATTATGCATTAATCAAAGGTGAGAAGGAGACAGAATCTACTGTCAAATAATGAGCCAGATCTATATATTTAATCTAGAGTTTTTATACTAAAAGTTTCAGATACATTGAAAACATGTTAAGCAATTGGATTATTATTTTACCATACAGTCTCCTTCTCATTCTTACTTAATGCATAATAAACAGTTATTAATGCTTTATAAAGTGTTCATAGTTGACTTAATAACATTTATAAACTATTTATTAGCTATCTATAAAGGGAGCCTTATTGTAACATTTTATTGCCTAAAATGCAAAAACTTAATTCCTTTAGTGCTTCATTATCAGCAGTTAAAAACAAATCTTTCTGCTTGACTTATCAATGCAGTGAAAGGTTGATTTCTTTTTTATTTTACTGATTGATTATTGGGAATGAAAAGGTGCGTAATAGGATCATTTGAACCTGGTGAAGCTAAAAATGTTTATTGTTTCTCAGCTCTACCTTTCGATTTGCTCTTGAAGGATGATTTTTTTTTGCACTTTGTCTAGGAAAAATTGACACAGATCATGCTAATATGATATTAAAGTATTTATAAACTGTCCAAATTTCATCCTGCACAAAACTATGAAAACTGCTAGACCTCAGAAGTTTGACAATGCAGAAAACTAAGAAAAAAGTGTTGGTATCGGCAATACTTGGTATCGGATCAATACCAAAATAAGCATCCACCTCGCATGCTCATTTAGCTCATAGCCCAAATAGCAAGAATCTCCCTGAATCGGTTCAGAAACACTGGATTTCAAACCGTCTAACCTGCATTTCGACGTGTTCTGGTTCCGGTTTTTCTGCGTCTGACGAACCGTAATACTGAACCGTCAGCTGAACAGAGCAGATTACTGAACCGTTTCTGGTTTACCGAGGGCGATGACCTTCTTCTTGATTCCCGTCCTCTCCTCCAGCTTCCCCAGAACATCCGTCACCACGTTCTTCTCGTTCAGAAACTTTTCTGCGCGGTCCTTGATGGAAGTGAAGACGTTCCACAGCCCCATTATTCCTCAGTGACCTGGAGGTGGCCGAAAGCGGAGAGATAATCCTCTGACAGACACAATCTGATTTAATGAAGAGGTAAAGCTCTGCTGCAGGGAGGTGGAGCGCCTGGCCTTGGCAAATAAACACAGAGGCACATTTCTGTAATCAGACTTTTGAATTTGGAACAAATTAAAGCAAATTTCAGATTAGTTTGTGCAACGGGATAAGTCTGAAAGTGGCTCTTTGGACTTTCCACAGTAAATATCAATAACTATAATTAAATATGAAAGAGAACCTGATAATAAATAACTCAGGTTTTGCATTTAATTTAATTTCCACAAAGAATAACACTAAAACTATTAATAATGTCATGTTTTCAGTCCAATGCATGAAAAGACATTGTTCCTCTTCTTATTAAATTTAATATTTCTTTATTTTAAATCCTAAAAGTAAAAAAAACTGTGAATTTTTATTAACTATAATAATAACTTCTGATTGTTGATATCTGTCTACAATTATATCTTTTTTTCAACATGTGACATTTGCCTGACAGTAAAACTGGCTTTTTAGATTATAGTAGATTTTTATTATTTATTTCTTTAATATTAAGTTTGATAACTTTCCCACATGCTAAGTAATCTAGCATACAGCTAGTCATCATGTAGCATCTAACATAGTTATTTTGTTGGAGTAGCATTTAGCTTTGACAGCTTCTTCTGCTTGTAACAAATTCATCATGCTTAATATTTCGTTAATAATATCATAATGAGTTAGCATATCCAAAGTTATAACTCCTCAACAGCATGTAGCATGAAGAGCTAGCATAATTTGGCTAGTCACTATGTGCTAAAGTTAGCTTACTTAATTAGCATTTAGCACAGATGGCATTCTTCTTTGTGACTAAATGAGGTCACCATGCCTTCTTTGCATGTGTTATGGAGTACGGTGCTGAGTTAGCATGTCAGTTATGTTAGCATAAAAATCATGCTTACTTAGCATGTAGTAGACTTATAATACTTAGTAAGCATTTAGCTAGGTTATCACAGTTAGTCAACAGAAGCGACCTTGAATTATCTGAACACAGTGGATCCGTTTATTTAGGAAAATCAAATTGTTTCTGTTGAATTTGGTTTTATAGTGTATGTTTTCTTGTTGGACTAAGATGACAGCTTTTTGCTCTGATTCATATTTCTATGAAATATTAAAGTGAACTGTGATGATGTCATTTAGAGCTGCTGACACACAGACAAGACTTTGACCCCAGCATTTACAGCTCTGCTTGAACTTTGACCTTTCAGGTCAGAATGACTCAATACGTCCAACTTCGTTCCAGAATAAAAACTGTTCTGTAAGATTTCATTCTTTGTTAAACACGGCGTCAGATCAGTGCTGAGTTACAGTTTCTGATTCATGAGGAAAGAGAAAAGTGTCGTCCAGTGAGACTTTATTTCCAGGAAATTCAACAGTACTGGTTTTTATGGTCCCGCGCCGAAGAGCAGAACAGGAAGATCCAGAAAACCCCAGAATCCGGACAACGGCTGCAGGATGAGGTCCGTTCCCTGAAACACTCAGATTTATAATTTTCCTCTTTTTCTCGTCTCTTCTTAAGGATTTCTCCTTCCCTCTTTACTCGTCTCTACTACCTCATATCAGGGCCATTTTATATTGAACAAAACGAGTACGTTTCTGCCGCACAGCTCAGAATTTCTAAGATTAATCTCAGGAATTTTCTAGAAATAAAACTTCTAGAAACTTCTAGAAAATCATGTTTTAGCACTTTTTGAGCTAAAACATGGAATTTTTTCAGATTTTTTGTCACAATTTTCAACGTTTTGAGCTCAGAATTTTTCTTTTGTTCTGAAAGTAACGTCAAAGTTTCAGAGATTTTTCTAGCTGTCAAATTTTTGATTTTGAATTGTACTCCACTTTTCCACGTTTTTTCTTCTAATCATTCATCCCTCTGCTGCCTCTTCTCTTACGTTGTTCCCATTTCTGTAGTTTAAACTTTTAATCCATCTTCCAGCGCCTTTCAGACTCCATCACAGCTGGAATCTCACCTGGACTCTCACCTGGAGTCCCTGGAGTGCCACTTCACGTGGGATCTGGACCTCAGCAGGTCCAAGCTGCTGTGTCTCCGCGACGCACTGGAGGACATCGGTCCAGAGTCGGGCTACTGCTGGCAGGGCCACATCTACAACCTGCAGGGCTTCGTCCACCACCAGCTGGGCCTCCTGGAAGACGCGCGGCGTTTCCTCTGCAGAGCGGCCGAGGCTTTCCGCCAGCTGAGGAACACCGTCTCAGACGAAGGCCCCTGGTTGGTGGTGAACTACGGGAACATGGCCTGGCTGCACCACCGGCTCGGGGAGTGGGCGCGTAGCGCAGAGTATTTATGGAAGGTTGGCGCTCTGATGACAGAGTACCCGTCTCCGTCTGCGGACGACCCGCACCCCGAGATCTGCGCCGAGAAAGCCTGGACTCTGATGAAGTTCAGTCAGAAGCTGCTGGCTGTAGACTATTTCCAGAAAGCCATCAGGATGCAACCAGACATGGTGGAGTGGCACACCAGCCGGGTGCTAGCGTTGGTCAAAGCCTCTAAAAAACAAAACCTGGACCCTGACATCCTGGAGAAGGTGAAGATCGCCAAACAGCACGACCCGGAGAACTTGTACCTTGTTGCTCTCTACCTGGAAGCCCAAGCTCAGAAAGGAGCCAGGATTCACAATGAAGCACAAAAACTGGCGAGGCGAGTGCTAGCAAAGCCGGTTAGCAGCTACAGCGGCGTGAAACCGTTGCTCAGGCTCTACAGGATCCACGTCTCCATGGACGAAGCTGTTGATTTAGCAGAGGAGGCTCTGGAGAGACACCCCAACGCGCGATACATCAAGAAATGCGCCGCAATCTGCTACAAAAGGAAAGTCATTTCCCAAAGCAACAATCACCTGGATCACAGCCTGGTGGACAGAGCAATCAGTCTTCACAAACAAACCATCGCCCTCTACCCTCACTCCTCCCTTAAGATGCAGATATCTCTGGCAAACATGTATGTGAAATCAAACCAGCGAGTTGAAGCCGAAGATACGTTTGAGGAGCTGCTGAGAAGAGACTTGGATCCCGAAGAGGAGCAGATGGTTTGCAGCTTCTATGCTAAATATCTGCAGTTCAGCCAGAAGGAGAGGAAGAAGTCTGTCCAGTTCTTCATGAGGGCAGCAGCGATTCCTCACCACGGCTTCTACCGGGACGACAGCATCAGGCGTCTGGAGAGGATGAGCGAAGAGAAACGGCAGCCGATGAGCGGAGACATAGAAGACTTCCTGGTTCATTTGTCCATCTGAAAGCCCAGTAGTGAGAGATTCTGCTACTGTATAGCAGTCATGTAACGTTACCTTCAGTTGTCATAAAAATATTACACATATAACTTAAAAGAAATCTTATTTCATAATGTAACGCCTTAAAATTGGGCCTGTCTCTTTAAGAAGCTCCTGCTCTTTGAGCTGTGCCTCAGAGGCGGGGCTTTGTCCACCCAGGCGTTTTGCACAGTTGAATGGTTGCCATGGAGATTAAAGGGTTTCTCAAAGGTGAATGAAGGACTCAAAGCAAAACTCCAGGTGTGTTTTTGATGATGCAAAGTTTAAAACTGTCAATTTTACGTCATTCTCCCCCTTAATAAAATGGTCCATTACAAGACTTTCTGCATTTTTATTCTTTCGTTTGGATCTCAATTGTTTAAGTATTAAAAAAACACCTAGACTGTTTTTGGAAATAAATTTATGGGGTTTTTTGTTTTTCTTTAAGGATTCATTTCAAAAACCTCATTTGTTGCGACACAATTGGCGGGCACCGTTACCTAGCAACCCAGGCTGAGCTCCAGCACCTTTGGTCAGCTCCACCCGTAAATCTGACGCTGAATAAAACAACTTTGCACTAATTTGATGGTTAAATGACAGTAAATATTTGTTATTGAGCTCATTTATTTTTTCATTTATTTAACAGAAAAAGGGGTTTCTGAATTGAAAGTGCTGCTTTTTTGTCAATATAGTTTTCAATTAAATTGCGATTAATTAAAGACTCTCCAATCGAGTCCCACCAACCAGTGATGATGCAGAGCACAAAACAAACTTTGAGTCACAGTGAAAGTTTATTAAAAACAAGCTCTCTGGTTCAAAAGTGTTCCTAGAAACATCAGATTTTTTATTTTAAAGAGTGAGTGATGTTGGATCAGTGCGCTCAGAAAGTAGCCGGAGTTGCTGCAGATAAATCTGGAAACGTAAAACTTGTGTTGAGTTCATGGAGGAAACGGAGAGTTAAAGCTCTTCCTTCTTCTTCAGGATTATCTGCCGCACCATGCCGGCGATCTTCGGCCGGATCTCCGTGACGGGAACCTTTGGGCCCCAGGCGTCCACCACTCTGCCATCAACGTCGATGAGGAACTTCCAGAAGTTCCAGTCAGGCTCTTTTCCAGACACCTCTGCACAGAAAGAGACTTTATAAACATTTCCTGCTTTCCTTTGCAACGAGAAAAAACACAGAAAATATTTAGATTCTAAAGAAACGAGACGTTGGTCGCTCAACAAATAATATCACTTATTTTAGTGATATATTGATTATTCTGACAATTAAGCAAGTAGAAAAGTATCCCATTTGTTAATAAATATAGTTAGCATTGTCAACATTTGCGGGTCAAAGCGTTGCGCAACAGAAAATACAAATCCTCCGCCTGGAACTGATGGCTCTAATTCCCCGAAGCTTTGAGTAAAAATCGATATCCTGGAATCAATACTCACCTGCCAGGTGTTTGTAGACGTTGTTGGCTCCTGTTCCAACCACCGCGATTTTGCTGAAGAGCGGGAAGGAAACCCCGTACACGGTCCGCACGAAGCTGTCGATCTCCTTGTCGCTTCCGGGCTCCTGCTGGCCGAACTGGTTGCAGGGGAAAGCCAGGACGTTGAAGTGAAACGGACCGAAGTCCCGCTGCAGCTGCTGCAGGTCTCGGTAGTGCTGGTCCGTGAATCCGCACTGACTGGCGACGTTTACCACCAGGGACACCTGAGTCCGCAGAAACGCCAAATCAGCGACTACACATTTAAAGAAGCTTACGGAAACTCATTGGTGCCAAGAATGTCGATTCAAATTTGAGTGAAATGTGCAGCTTAATAGTTTCTGGACAAAGTTTTTAATGGCCAGAAGTTTTCAGATCTAAGATAACAAACTGTGAGCAGAGGTAGGCATATTTCTGCTATTAGCAGAGCTACATTTTTGATTAGTGCCAAAGTGATTTAGCTAACCTTGCTAATGTTTAGCACACATAGCTTCCACTAAATTAATTTTTCCAGATAAATTCTGAACCGATAATTTACTTGGCTGTTTTATAAACTGTCAGTTGAGTGAAATTTGACATCTGTGTTGATGTTCTATTAACGACTTAAGAATTTTGTGAGCAAGCTACATATTTAGCTAGAAAAGTGTTTGTAGACAGCTACATATTTAACTAAATTTTTAGCTTGCCACATATTTTTTTAAACTGATTAAACTAAATATTTACCTATCAAGCTAAATATTCTAAATGTTATAACCAAAATGGTTTAGCTATCTATCTAGCTAGCTAATTACTTAGCTTGGAGCAAAAATATTTAGTTTGAATAGTTTACAAGTTAAACTAAATATTTATTAACAAAATAGTTTTTCTTGAAGCAGAAATGCTTAATGCAGAACTACATACTCACATCGTAAGCTACATATTTAGCTTGCTAATTACATATTCAGTTTGAAATTGTGACATTTATAAATATGACTGAAAAAGTAACCTAATTTTTTCATGTTAGGCTAAATAGCCCAAATCATCACTCTTAATATTTGACTGTAACTTTACAAACTGCATCCCATATTAGACAAGATTATAGTTAAGATGATCCATGCAGCAAGAAAGCTACTGAGGTCTGAACATGCTGGCTGCTAAAACTGCTCCATACAACCCCGGACTGAACAAAATCTTTTCAGTTTATTAACAAATTAGTTCAAGCAGCAGTAAAAACATCCGAACCGCAGGAAAACAAATCAGACTCCAGTTATCAAATGTTATTACACGCCAAGACAAAGTCATTCAAGCTTATAACAATGTTTGTTCAATAAAATATTTTGCCATGTATTCCTGAAGTTTCACTCATCATACACTACAGCTGGCACTAAAAGCATTTTTTCACGAAAATATATAAGTTTAATAAATAAAAAGTAGAAATCTTCGCCATGCAAAGTGAAATATAATAACTGGTCAGAGGAATGTGTTAGTTTAGTGTTTTTCAGACAAAGTGATGCTCCATACCTGGTTAGAGTGAAATCTACGGAGCTGCTGCAGCTGCAGGCCTCCTGCCACGTAGGCTGCAGCCGAACATCCCGACAGAGCCGCAGTTAGTCACATCTACAGATATCAGGAGGAAAATTCACATGCAAGCGTTCAGGCATGCAGCCAAAAGAACCGGACTCACCGAACCGCGGTACTTCTCCAACGAAACCAGCTTCCCTCTGCTGTTTACCACCTTAAAGGTGTAAAAGTCTTTCTGTTTGCTCTCTGTCAGGCCGGTTAATGACATGAGGAACAATAATAATGTCGCCGATGTGACGGAGACCGCAGCGGGAAGCATCTTAAAAAACAAACTGCCAACTCAACAGAGGAGAGAGAAGAGTCAAAACCCGGAGCCGCTGTCAGAGTAAAGCAGCGAGGACGAGACTTCCGGTTTTTTGTTTGTCCCAAAATAAAAAGTGGGAAAGAAAAGTTTTGAACCTGCGAAATGATTTCAAAACTCAAAAATTATATGAAACTTAAAAAAAATGTGACAAATAAGATGTGAAACTAAAAGAATAATTAAGGAAATTTGAAAACTGAAAAAAAAATTGAAACTGAAGTTATTTTGAAACAAAAAAAAGTTTTAAACTGAAAATTTAAATTAAAAACTGAAAAACATTTAAACTGGGGGAAAAAAGTTCAAAACTACTTTTGAGATTCAATTTTTTTTATTCTTTGATCAAATCTTATGTCCCTAATTTAGCTCCATACAATGCCTTCAAAGTAAAAATGCATTTGGGATAAAGCTTCCCATAACAGTCATTTCTGTTCTTCATTTGGAAGTACCCGACTTCTCAGTAAAATAGCATAACTGACACTTTCTTTAAAAGTAATTATGCTGAGTTATTCATAAACTGGTCAGTTTTTCAGGCGACTTAAATAAAGGTGTGATGAATGTGTTCCTGTTTATTGTTTGCTCTTTATTGTGACACAGTTCTATTTTGGCTTGAACCTATCCAACTTTTTTGTAATTCTGAGCTAACCGGGTCATACTGTGATAGAAACAAACTGCAGATGTTCGCATAAACAAAACCACTCCAGTATTGTACTTTAAAGTGCTGCTTATCATTTTGTTTTATGATTGAAAGTAGGAGTTGTTGCCGTATTTTGTTTTCCGAGCGGTACCTAAACGTAGCGCAACACACGCCCCCTATTCGTCATCACTGGTACGCCCTCTATTGATGGGAATTTCGGCTGCTTTCTTAGGATTCGATTCATTTAGCTCTGCTAACCAAAATGTTTCGCTTATTTAGTCCACGTTTAATTATATTGATCTTTGAGTCCAAAATACTTGTTAAATGCCCTTATTTAACAGCCTTTTACTAGATTTTTTTTATTTCATTGGTAAAAGTCCAACGAGAAGCAAACATCTTGATATCTACTTCTGAAATTAAACTAATTTATTTCTTCATAGATGCAGAGCAGAGAGAGAAGGATCAAGCTCAAACATCTCTTCCATCGATTGTATCCCCTACTCCAACATCTCTCCCCCAGACATTCCAGAAACAAGCGGCAAAAGCAAACGAGGTGGATAAGCGGTGATGACATGTATTTGCACAGGTATTTACAGTTTTTCTCATCTCAAATCAAATTTTTGTGTGTATTACTATTCCCAATAGTTTGTTTATTGGTAAAAAAAAAAAAAAAGTAATTCATTTGCACATTCTTCTGGATCAGAGTTTTATTTTTACTATTTTATGTTATGTTATTTTGATAACTGATGTTTATTTTGTAATTTTACCCCTAGTAGTCACAGTATTACTCTTATTCTTAATTTTTTGTATGCTCTCTCTCTCTCTCTACATATATATATATATATATATATATATATATATATATATATATATATATATATATATATATATATATATATATATAAGCATATATATAAATTAATCCCCAACTGTTTAATATACATATTAAAGGGTATCTCTATTCTGTTGAAATACTTTATTAATGCGATTTTACTTAATTACTTACATATTTTTCAATACTGTTGTTTTGTAATACCTGTATTTTAATTTTGCAAAATTAACTAAACTTCAGCTATTAGCATATCATGCTAGTTATAAGACTGTCATACAGCTACAGTCTTCAGTCAACAACTCTTTGAAGATTGGGTGAAATGAGCAACAAAAACATTAAATTTTCTTTGGGATTAATTTTCTTTTTTTCCAATTCACTATTTTTGAAGTGAATTGGAAAAAAAGGAGTCGGCTCCTTGAGCGAGTGGGCACATCGAGCCGGCTCGGTCACCAATAGCACAATGCTAACTCCCACAGTGCAGCGGGGTAATGTATTAACATGGCGTCAGTGGTCGCTGTTCGGATCAGGGCCGTGGGATTGGAACAACATCATGTAAAACAGAACTATGGAGCCAACTAAACAATAATCCCGGATCATCTACAGTGAGTTATGTTCCCGCTCTTTCGTGCCGTGGCGCTGAGAGGCTTCCGGTTCTCAGGTGACCTGATGCTCTGTGGCATTTGGGTTCCAGTGTTATTTACGACCCGGGCATAGCAGTTAGCATTGGCTAGCCTTCGGCTAACTCGGCTACGCAAAGAGTCTCCAAGAAAGTCAGTGGAAAGTTGGAACCGGTCCAGAGGAGCAGGAAAGCTTCCGTGGGTTTAACTCCGCTTTTCAGTGAAACTTGTTCCCACCGCGGGTCAGGCGCTGTGTGGGCTCCACCATCGCAATCCTCCCTTCCCCCCGTCTGGAAGTTCTTAGTTTCTGTCCTAAACACTGAACATGAAACCAGGTGCTGCAAAAGATTCAACTTGGCTTCACATTAACGCTTTCAGCTGATCCAGTCTGACATTAATTGCTGCCAGTTTCGTTTTCGTTTCCAGTGAAGGATCAGTTTCAACCTCACATGAAACCAACATCCCTTACAGACAGGAAGTTTATTTATTAACAATAATTATTACTGTTATTGTTGTTGTTTGTAATATACAATTGAAGGGAATAACTGGGGGCTTTACTTCCTGTTTTCTTTTACTTCTGTGCTGCTTTTTCCACTTTTATTTTTGAGGTATTTGCAATCTAACTGGTGTGAAACCAGTTCACTGTCTGCTGCACACAAAACCTGAGAGAAAATAGAGATCAAGTTAAAGTAGCAGACACCAGGGTTGGTGTTTACAAAATGTTTATGCAAATTTCCAAAACAAAAGTTGATCGCAAATTAAAAACATTTTTATTTGAACAGTTTGACATTGAAGTTTTTATGTTTTCCACATCATAACTTTTGAACTTTTGATTTTTCCTGTAATCTTCTTTTAATTGTCTTTAAGCAATAAATTTGGCTTTAAACAGTTAAAATTTATATTTCTGTATTTTTTTGCTAGGCTATAACAATATTTTGTTAGCAAAACCTGATGGGATTGTTTGGAAAATTTTAACTGAACAAAAAAAAAAACATATTATTCACTTTAACTATTAAGAAAAAAGCACATTTTGATCAGATTAAATTTTAATAGGTTAATTTTTTAAATGTATACATGATACAGAGCCCCTTAAGTGGCATGGGGAAAATGTTTTTTTTGCTTTATCTCGCAATATAAATGCTGCAATATTTGCTGGTCTATTTTATACGCAGTGACAAATGTCGATTTCCAATATATATATATTTAAAGAGTGTTTATTATTACTAACTCTTTGGCACAAAACATTGTAATATGAAGCTTATTGAATCATCATCCATCCATTCTGCATACAAATATTATAAATGTTTGCTTTACATTCCAATAAATGCAGTTTGATACTTGTGTCCAACATGATCCATTTTAATTATTGTTATTTTGTTTGTTTAATTTGCATATTTAAAATGTCTCCCAGTTCTAGTGTTAAATCTTCTTTAGAATTTAAATTATGTTGATTTTTGAGAAACTGTTCTTGCATTATCTTTATTATATTACTTGAAAATTTTTATTAAAAATATTATTATTCATTGCAATAACTTCTGTATCAATTTATCGTCCAGCAAAACTCATTAAATAAATTGTGAAACAAAATGGCCGCCCTCTCTTTGAACTATGGAAACACAAAGACTTTCCTGACTTTCTAAAAACGATGCTTTCAAAATCAAAAATGTGATTATTTGATAAAATTGATTTACGGCCCAGCCCTAGTTTGGGATCATATTAGTAATCGATGCTCCGATCAGGACGATACTGATGTTCTTCCTGGTTCTGATGTTCTTCCTGGTTCTGATGTTCAGGTCCGACTTGGTGGAGAGCAGCAGGACCGGAGCGATGGACGAGTCCGTCAGTTCAATGAAAACGGTCAAACCGTCCCAGTCCAGAGGAGCCAAGGTGTCGTCCGCTCAGAAGCCAAACAAAGATGGCGTCAAGTCGGCGCTGCGCAGCAAGGAGAACCTCACCGCCGCCAAAGACGAGCGGAGCGGCGGCGGCGTGGCGAGCCGCACGGCGGCCGGCGCTTTCCCAGAAAACTCTCTGGAGAAGAAGAAAAGTCGTCCGTCCAGGCTGAGCGGCCGGACCGGTTCTGGGGAGAGAGGCAAAGCAAAGGCGGCCGAGTCCAAAACAGCCCAGCCAGCAGAGGGCGCTCCGGTTCCGCCCGTCACTCCTGAACGGGCGAAAGGCTCCACAGGGGCCACAGCGAGAGAGAAATCCCACGGTGGGTCCCTCGGTTTCCTGCACAACATTTAATAAATAAATACGAGTTCAGCTGCAGCCGGGCGACACAATAACTCCTGTTTCATATGAATCACAGCAACAGGCAGAATACTGACCCTGAACTAATATATATCCTTACTGTTCATTTTTTAATCTCCAATAAAAATATTAAGATTATGAAATAGAATTAGAGCCACAGAAATCTGACTTTTTCTCAGAGTTCAGACTTTAGATCTGAGAAGATTCAAGTTCTGAAAAAAATTTACATTCTGAGGGAAAAAAATCTAAATTCTCAGAAAATTTTAAATTCTGAGAAGAAATAGTCAAAATTATAAGAAGTAAAATTCTTTTCTAGTCCAGTGGGCCTAATCTTCTCCTTACTGATCTGCTGACATAATTAACTCTGCAACTAATCAATTTATTTTTGTCATAATGTTGGTAATTAGTAGCCCTGCGTCTCGTTCTTTTTCTGCAGCGCTGAAAGCTGCGGCGCGTCCCACTGCGCAGGCGGGGGAGGAGGCGCGGCTGGCGGCGGAGGAGGCGGAGCAGCAGCTGGGTCTGCGGCAGGTGGAGGAGCGGCTCCACAGAGACCACATCCACCGGGTGGCCAAGGTAACGCGCTCAGATGATCTGTCAGATTACTGATCCATCTTTAATCAGCAACACAAAACTTTTAATGATGCCCTTCCTCATCATTAAAAACTGATCCGGTTACGAAGAAACAGTTCTGATGGGTCTGAAGCCGACGTCAGACGGGGAGGAAATCGATATCGATCGCATCCTTTTTTATTATATTCTGATCAACTAAACCTCAACGTTTGCAGAGGGTGTACTTTCTGTTGTTCTGTACGAGAAGCAAACTTCTAATGCTAACGCCTAGAAATGTGATTGTAGATCAGTAACTCTTCATCAGACTGTCTGTTAGACAACATATTGATTATTTCCTGAAAGCTGGAAGCGGGTTTGTTTGCTAACGACGCCTCCCTGCTCCCCAGCCGTCCCCTGAGTACCCAAACTACCAGTACTCATGCAAAGTTTGCTCTGTGCACATCGAGAACGTCCACGGAGCCTACAAGCACATCAAGGAGAAACGGCACAAGAAGAACATGACGGTTCGTACCGCCGCTTCACTTTATCCCAAATGTTCAAGTCCTAATGCATTAACTTTGTTTTCATTTGTTTTTGGAGAGGAACAGTGTAAACATGCAGGAACTGATTTGCCAACATTTTTGGAAGAAAAAAGTCCAAAAATGGAGAATTAGTTTCTGGAAACACAGATTTTCTTTTAGTTTTTGTTTCCTTTGGTATTTGTTGTGTCGTACTAAACATGGTTGTTTATTAAAACTGATGAAAACAGAAACAAAGATTTTTATTAACTGAAATAAAACAAAAGAATGATTCTAAATGCTAAAATGATTGATATCCTTCGTTTTCGTGTTTATTAATTGAATCCTTTCAATCTGATGTGAAATTGATTTTTCCACACAAGCAGCTAACATCATTAGCTACTTTACTCCATAAACCTCTAAATAACAAAAACAATCAAACACACTTTGAAAACTAATTAGAATTAACTGTATTAAACACAAAGTCACAGTGAAATAAAACTGAACTATAAATACGTTGATGATCTTTGATGTGGCGTTAACTTCGCCCTGCCTTCCTGTCTGTCGGTGGCGCCCCCTGCAGGAGAAGCAGGAGGAGACGGAGCTGCGGGCGCTGCCGGCGCCCTCTGCTGGCCAGCTGCGGGCGGTGGACGCCGCCGTCATGGAGACGGCCAGGCAGCAGGGGATCTCAGAGCGGGACTTCGAGGTGCGGGCGTCCGTCGTGGCGCGGATGGAGGAGGTCATAAAGACGCACCTGTCAGGTCGGGCTCCTGGTTGTGACATCATCAGCTGGTTGTGACATCATCAGCTGACGCTGCAGCTCTGACTGAGATCTGATGTTTCTGTGCAGCCTGTTCCCTCCGGCTCTACGGTTCCTGTCTCACTCGGTTCGCCTTCAAGACGAGCGATATCAACGTTGACGTCACCTACCCCTCCACCGTCAGTCTGAGTCTGATCATGATTATATTTATCTTCAGTTTATGTTTTTATTTATCTTCTACTTATATTTTTTTTTATACTCTGTTTAGGTATGCATCTTCTGTTGATGGTTCTGTTTGTTTTATATTCATGTTTTTATTCACCTTTTTCAGTTTTTATCTGCCTTTATATTCTGCTCATATTCTTATTTTTCTTTCTTTTGTAAATTTCCTTTTGCTTTTTTTCTTCAGTTGACCCAACCTGAGGTTCTGATTCAAGTTCTGGAAATCCTGAAAAACAGACGTAAGTTTTTTTTTCTACTTCATTTTATTGTTTGTTTGTGTGAAATTCAGACAAATTAAATATCACACAGGAACAGAGTCAGACAAATTTTTCAATTCTGATAATAAAAACATTATCAGAATAAACTAAAGTTTCTTAGTTTGTAACAAAAACCCCATTGTCAGTCTTTAGTGACTCCTGTTTCATTTGAACATAATTCTGATGTTTTCTTGTTTCTTATTTAGCTGAATATTCAGAAGTTGAGTCGGATTTTCACGCCAAAGTTCCCGCTGTGTTTTGTCGGGATCGCAGCAGGTCAGAAAATCTTTATTTTCATGATCATGAGCTTCCAGACTGACTGCTTCAGGTTTTCTGCTTTCTGTTTTTGCTCAGCGGTCTGATCTGTAAAGTCAGCGCAGGAAATGATGTCGCCTGCCTCACCACCAATCACCTGGCTGCTCTGGCTAAACTGGAGCCCAGACTGGTTCCACTGGTCCTGGCCTTCCGCTACTGGGCGAGGGTAAGGATGGCGCCCCCTGCTGGTGGTTCTGAGGCAGAGGAGGCTAGAGATGGTGGAGGTAGCTGGAGCAGCTAGTGGCTGTTAGCCTTTAGCTTCTCTCTGCTAGCTATTAGCTTTTTGCTGCTGAGTGAGAAAGAAGCGGAATATAAAAACATTTACTTCATTTCTATTTTGTGTTAATTTCCTTCTTTCTTCCTATTTTCTTTCCTTCAGGAACAAAAACAGATTTGAATGTTTTTGTGTAGAAAATGTCAATAATGCTCTCATTGGACGTTAAACTGAAGTTCCAACTATTTTTTTTTCCTTTGGTGAAAATATTAAAACCAAAACTGTTTAGTGATTTATATGTAACAAAATGAGCCACTAACTCTAAATCCTTATGACTAAAGCCCAGTTCACGCTACGCGATTTTAGAAAAGTCGGCCGATTCTGAAAACGTGAAAGAGAGAGACCACACACTGGCCCAGTTAAAATCTAACGGGTTTGATCGTAGAGTGTGAGGTTTCACTCCAAGACGAACAAACGTGGACAACAACGTTGAAGTGGTAACTTTAGTTTGCGGACTTATTTTAACCCAAAAAAGACGCAACCAAAAATCAAAGCTTTGGATTAAGAACTGGAGACATCGCGAGCAAGGATTATATTTGTTGCATCGCAACATGGAGTTGAGCTATTTTATTTTTTTTCATAAAAAATACTGTTTTCAGTTTTGTCGTTTAATTAACCGTTTACGTATAATTTAATAATTTTTAGATGTGTTTTTGTTGTAGAATATATGCATATACTGAAACGTCAGAGCAGCTTAAAGTAGAAGGAAGCATTTCCTGCATATTCGTTTTTAGAAAATCAGATGGCAGTTATCCTTTTTCCCCCCAACTGACCGCGAAAGCTTAAGGTATTCCAGCTCCTTTAATTGAAACTTATTATATTGTTTAAAATTGTATTACGACTGCAGAATAAAATAAAATGTGCCATTTCAACTAAAGATTGGGATATGCTTCTCAACCAGATTTACTCTGTGCAATAATTTTATAAATATCTTTCATTAAAAAAAAAAAAAGTAGGGGGAACACCACAGACATTGCGATGAATGAGCCAAGATGATTAAACACGTTCAATATCCCCATTTTAGATCAGAGCGGTCCCGACATTCCACCGAATGGACCCGATCAGTTGTGACACACGACAGGATGATCGGTTACGATGGTCGGGAGCGACAATCTTAGAACTCAGAATGTTCTAAGATTGTCGTAAGGGCAAAAAATTGTGTAGTGTGAACTGGGCTTAAGTCACTAAAAGCGGCACTCTGTGCATTAATTCAAAGATTCAGTTTAAAACCAGGCGATGACAAAACGGTTCAATAAAAATTTGTGCTGTTTTTGTCTGTTTTCCTCTCCAGCTGTGTCACATCGACTGCCAGGCTGAAGGCGGCATCCCGTCGTATTCCTTCGCCCTCATGGTCATCTTCTTCCTGCAGCAGAGGAGCGATCCCATCCTCCCCGTCTACCTGGGATCCTGGGTGGGACAGTCACAAAAATACTGGATCTTAGTCAACATTATAGACAGAAAAAAGAATAACTATTGAAGAATAATTTTCTCTAAGAGAGGAATTCAGCAAAAAAGGTTGATTTAATTTATTCTCAGGCTTTAGCCTCATAATTAAAACATTTTTTCCTTAGTTTGACCTTTAAACTCGGTTGTGTTACGTGTTGCGTTTAGTGTTTTCATGCCGAATTCAGCAAACTTGCAAAGTAAATATGGATTTTTCTGAAAAGCCTCTCTAACGCCCCGATTGGTCTGTTTCAGATCGACGGCTTCGACGTGAAGCGAGTGGACGAGTATCATCTGACTGGAATAGTTCTGGACATGTTCGTCAAGTGGGAGCAGCGACCTCCGACCTCCACAGAGGGACGAGGGGAGAACCGGAACGAATCCAAAGCAGAAGGAGCATCAAAACCGGAGCAGAAGAAGTCTGACGAGACTCGCCACACGGAGGGCCTGGTGAGTTTCAGCTCAGTTTGGGACCAAAGCTGCTCTGGTTCTTCTTGCTCTGAGTCAAACGAACCAAACCCTTTGATCAACCTGTTCCCCTCCTGGCCTGTGGGGGCACTGCCCCGAGAACCACTGAAGGAGACGACACAAAAAACCTCTGAAGAAGACGCAGAACACAATTTCCTTCTTCAGAAAATGGAAACAAAAATGGAGTAGCGTCAGATTTATGTGGTTATTTGAATTTGCCAAAAGATCACAGGTCATTTCTCCTGCAAGCACGAAGCTAGCATGCTTTTTTGGTTGTATTTACCCAGAATGCCATGCACTATAGTCCACTTCCTGCTTTAGGAACGGTCTCCAGTCCGCTTGACGTTCACATATGCATTCAAACCGCTCCAGAGTTCACTTCAACTGAACCCAGACCGAGGTTTGTAGAGTTAGCTTTGCAGGTTGATTAGCATTCACGCCTCCCCAGACAAACCGGACTTTCTAGACAGACGGACTGGAGTCTGATAAATCCGGCCTAACTAGTAGCACGTTTCTAAGTCCGTTTGTTGCCATTGTGGTAAGATGAAGGGGTTTTATTAATTTATTGCCCAGTTCTACCGCAGGGCATTCTGGGTAAAAACTAGCTAGCCTCGTGTTAAAGGAAAATTGGGCCGAGGTTTTTTATAACAGCAAAATTCTTGAACCAATTTCTTGAAGTTGCCTCAGTGTCTTCAGAGGCTTTTGTGTCGTTTCCTTCAGTGGTTCTTGTTGCAGCGCCCCCACAGGCCAGGAGGGGAACAGGTTGTTCAAAAGGTTTGGTTGGTTTGAAATGTAAAAAATGTTGCAGTTTTGGACTCCAATCGGACCGATTCAACTGAATGTGAGGTGTGAACTCTCCCTCAGTCTGACTCTGGCTGCTTCCTCTCAGAGCCGCCTGATGCTGGGCGAAGGGAAAGGCGTGTCGCTGGGCCAGCTGTGGCTGGAGCTGCTCCGTTTCTACACGCTCGAGTTTCCTCTGGAGGAGAACATCATCAGTATCCGCCTGAAGGAGCTCCTCTCCAGGGACGCCAAGAACTGGCCCCGCCGCCGCCTCGCCATCGAAGGTGAGAACGACCCGAGTCAGAACCGGTCGGGGAGAAGCGCAGAAACTCAGGTTTTGTTTCCTGGTTCCAGATCCGTTTGCCTTGAAGAGAAACGTTGCGCGGAGCCTGAACAGCCAGATGGTGTTTGAGTACATCCAGGAGCGTTTCCGCAGCGCCTACAAATACTTCGCCTGTCCTCAGAGGAGAGGCGCCAAGAAGACGGGAGGAGACGAGGCGGGACGGGAGGACAACGAGAGACCTGAAGGAAGTCGGCGGGAGGACGACAGCGGGGACGATGAGGACGGTTCAGATCTGGAGAAGAGTCTGGATGATTTGGTTCTGAGCGATGGGAGCAAACCGTCGCCATCGTCCAAAGGACTGCTGGACAGCGAGGAGGAGGAAGAAGAGGAAGAGGAGGGCGCTGCTGACCTGCACTACGTGTTTGATAAGATGATTTTCACCGGTGGGAAGGTAAATCACAACAACCAGGATGAAGAGCTGGACAAGATCAGAGATGATTTTCAGTCCCAGTTTTAAAATGACGACATTGTTGTTTATCGCAATAATTTTCAGCAAATAATTTTGCTTTATCATCCAGCAAAGTTAATTATGACTCTCCTAATCTGACAATGAAGTCAGATTAGGAGAGTCTTTGAAAAAATATAAATGTTCAGCATCTTATGAAGTTTTACAACTAATATTTAAATGTTTTAACACATAAACATCAAATTATTATTATTAGTAACAATAACAAAACAATAATGAAACAATCTTGCAAACAACTATTGTGAAGAAACTGAGCTAAAAGACTTTTTTCTAATCATTTTAAATAATTTTTCTGCTAAAATTGTTTGTTTTTCTGAATATTATGATTGTGTTCTCGTAATGAAACAATTTCACTCGTATCTTGATACTCCGTTGTACAACTAGCAGAAGGGATGATTTAAATAAAATGACAGAAAGCCAAAAATCATTTTAATAAAATCAGATTTGATATGTAAATTCTGTCCGGTTTTTGTGTCTCCAGCCTCCGACTGTTGTCTGCAGCATCTGCAAGCGGGACGGCCACCTGAAGGACGAATGTCCCGAAGACTTTAAGAAGATCGAGCTGAAGCCGCTGCCGCCCATGAACGAGCGCTTCAGGAACATTCTGGACGGACTCTGCAGATTCTGCTACTGTACGTACTGCCAGCTAATGCTAACGGCGGCGGCGCGCGAAGGCCTCATCTCTCCGTGTGACTGAATTGTTGCAGATAAACTGTCGCCGTCGCACATCGAGCAGCAGAACCGGGAGCAGATCCTGGCCAGTCTGGAGCGCTTCATCAGGAAGGAGTACAACGGTGAGGAAACGGCGAAATCCACAAGATACGCCGTTGTTCTTAATTAAATAATAAAATATATAAAAGTAAAGTAAAATGCTTCCTTTTTCTGATGTTTTCTGGCGTCTCTCCTGCAGATAAAGCCCAGCTCTGTTTATTCGGCTCTTCCAAGAACGGCTTTGGTTTCCGTGACAGCGACCTCGACATCTGCATGACCCTGGAGGGTCACGAGACGGCGGAGGTGGGCGGGTTCAGATGTTTTATAAAACGAGCCGACCGCCTGTCGTAACCTGGTTTTAACTTTCATTTCCCAACAGAAGCTGAACTGTAAGGAAATCATCGAAGGCCTTGCCAAGGTGCTGAAGAAGCATGCAGGTGAGTTGAGCTGATTGGATGGTTGGTTTTTATGACTCTTTCCACTGATGTTGTTCCATATTTCCCTTCCTGCTCAGGTCTGAGGAACATCCTGCCCATCACCACAGCCAAAGTGCCTATAGTGAAGTTTGAACACAGACAGAGCGGCTTGGAGGGAGACATCAGCCTCTACAACACGCTGGTCAGTGACGGACGCTTTCCCAGCATCCTCTGCAGGAACTTCCTTCCTCTTCAGAAGTCTCCATTTTGAATTGTTTGTTTAGGCTCAACACAACACCAGGATGCTGGCGACGTACGCAGCGCTGGATCCCCGGGTTCAGTTCCTGGGATACACCATCAAGGTGTTTGCAAAGGTTTGTTAAGAGATGCTTAACTGTTTAAATCAATTCAGAAAGAAAGATAACAATTTATCTCCTCACGACATGAAAGACTTTATGACTGTCACTAAATAATGTCACGTTTAATGCAACTTGGCTTTAAAAGTGTCATTAATTACCAAATAATTCAAAGTATTCTTTATATAATGACACTTAATGTAAGTTTTAATGCAACTTTGCTTAGTAGTTTCATTATTTAGTGAATATTTCTGCATTATTGGTAAATAATTAAACTTTCAATGTAAAGTTGAATTAAAAAAGCTTGAATAACAAACATTTTAACTCGGTTCAGCTGTTTATGCTGCATTATATCAGCTGCTCCTGGACCTCTGCATAGTTTATTTCTGTAAAAATGGATCAGTGCAGACAGCCGCTCTCTTCAAAATGTGAAATTCAGACGTTCCTCCAGTTTTTCTGCTTAGCTTTAGTTGTCTCTCAGAGTTTTTGGGTTTTGCCTCCTCAGCGCTGCGACATCGGCGACGCCTCCAGAGGAAGCCTCTCGTCTTACGCCTACATCCTGATGGTTCTCTACTTCCTGCAGCAGAGGCAGCCGCCGGTCATCCCCGTCCTGCAGGAGGTAAAACCCTCTGGTCTGTGACTGTGGGTCTGATACGTGAGCTGACCTTTGACCTCCGACCATCCTTTTCCAGATCTTCGACGGCCAGACGGTTCCCCAGCGGATGGTGGACGGCTGGAACGCTTTCTTCTTTGACGACCTGGACAAACTGGTGAGGATTGTCTGACATCCGGTCTGATGTAGGACTGGACAATAAATCGGTAACAACAGACACCGGATAGAATGTTCACTGAGCTTCCATCCGGAACCGCACTGCATTCTGGGAGATGTAGGCAGAGGACAGACTTTAGCTGCTCGACCTCTGGCAGCTAGCTAAGCTGGGTTGGTGCAGTCCACTAACTCGCTCGCTCGCTCTTTGGTTGCCTGGCAACAACCTGCAGGCTAAAGAGCAGTTCCCCTCCAACTCCGGTTGCCTAGCAACGGCCTGCTGGGTAACTTGCGCAGCAGCAGTTTCAGGTTTTTTTCAGTTTCTGCTTAAAAATAAAAAACATCAGCATAAAGTGAAAACTGGATAAAAGAGGAAGGACATTTCACCAGTTTGACTGCATTTCAGATATTTAACACAAAAACACTCATCAATAATTATCGATGTCGGCTGATGTGAAACGCTGACATGGCGGCAGGTTTCCAGCCCTGCCGCCCTGCTGTGACGCTAACTTGTTCTTGTTGCGCAGCGGCAGCGGCTGGCCGACCGGCAGCCCAACACTGAGTCGGTGGGGGAGCTGTGGCTCGGCCTGCTTCGCTTCTACACCGAAGAGTTCGACTTCAAGGAGCACGTCATCAGCATCCGGCAGCACAAACGCCTCACCACGTTTGAAAAACAGTGGACTAGCAAATGCATCGCTATCGAAGGTGATGAGGCGGCTTTACTTTCACCTGCTGCTGATCTGCCAGCGGTTTACCTTCCCATGTTTTCTGTTCCCAGATCCTTTTGACTTGAATCATAATCTTGGTGCTGGAGTGTCGCGTAAAAGTAAGTCTGAAAAACAAAAATACGGGACTCAAGTTTATTAAACTGCACTTCATCAAGCGTACAAAACTTCTAAAAATGCTAGTGGCTGATAATGAAAAACCATATATCTACTGTTGTCAGTGGCCATGCTAACTAGCTTTAGCATTCACAACAGGAGAATGATTGACAGCGCTAAGCCCCGCCTCCTGGCTCTGATTGGTTGTTTCTAGTTAGCGCTGGGAGAAGACAGAGGAGCGATTTGTCTTTCCACAGATTATCAGACTCATATCAAGCTGTCGCCACATGGAGAAAATACTTTTTATAAAAGTTACACTTTACAGCTTTAATGGTTCCAATTTGTTCTCACGGATTTTTAGCAGCACATTTTTCTTTTTTATTGTTTTTGACTGAATATATGGTTCATGTTTGACCATTTTTATATATTATTTGTTTATATTTTTTGTAGTATTTTATCTTTGTTACAGTGGAGATAAATTAAGTTTATCGCCATGTACAAGATGATCCTAGAAAAGCTTTAAACTAAAAGAAAAACGTTTATTTTGATTCTATCCAGCATAGGATCGGTTCTAGTTGTCAGAGTGTCATAAAGTTCAGTGTTTTATTCAACGTTTCTGCATTTAGAGTTTAGTAATCTGGGTTTAATCTGCGCTGGGTTGTAAAAAGCAGATTTTATTTGTTGTACGTCAGTGGACTGAGGATTGAACCTTGAGGAACCCCACATTCATTTCCAAACACATGAAATTTGAACCAATTCAGATTCATCACATGTGTTTTTATTAATACTGTAGTTCTGCACAGATTTATTACTAAAATGCTATTTTTTTCCGCTCCTCAGTGACGAACTTCATCATGAAGGCGTTCATCAACGGGCGGAAGCTGTTTGGAACGCCGTTCATTCCCATCCCCGGCACCGAAGTGGTACGTTCCTCCACGGCTTTTCCTCTCAGGCGTCCCGATGAACCGCTGGTTAAATCTGCGCCGCCTTCCTCTGCAGGAATACTTCTTCGACTCGAAGGTTCTGACCGACGGCGAGCTGGCGCCCAACGACCGCTGCTGCCGGATCTGCGGGAAGATCGGACATTACATGAAGGACTGCCCAAAGAGACGCAGGTCGTCCTCCGTCAGCTTGTCCTTTTCGCTAAAGCAGAAGGGGGTCCAAAGTGTGGTCCGGGGGCCATTTGTGGCCCTTGGACTGCTTGTTTTGCGGTCCCCAACTGTAATTCAAGAATGGCACAAATTTGATCCGTCTGGTGTTGATGCTGATGCAAAAACTCAAGATCTTATTAAATAACACAAAATTAATTTACAAGTAACATTTTAGGAACTTGTTTGAAGTCAATATTTTTTTAAATGTTGATTTTGCCAGTTCCACTGGAACATTATTTTACTTGGGGAAAAAAGTTTTGTTGAAAGTGAAATAATCTGAAGGTGGATTTATTTATTTTTCATCAAGATTAAAACAAGCTGCTGTTTCCAGCTGAAGTTGATTTTGTGTGATTTTGTTTTAGGGCCAATTCTGGGTAAGAAATGAAATGATGAAGACATTTGGGGCCAAAGCAGCGTTTGGCCCCGTCCTTCACACGCTGCAGCTTTTTATTGTTTTCCCGTTTTTGTCCTTCAGGGTGAAGAAGAAGGAAAACGAGAAGGACGAGGACGCCAAGGAGGACGAGCGGGAGCCGAAGGACAGACGCTGCTTCCAGTGCGGGGACATGGGACACGTACGGCGGGACTGTCCCGAGAACCGCCACCTCAAACAGAGGAACGCCGCCGCACCCAGTAAGCAGAAAAATACTCCCAGGTCAAGCTGTTCCCTTTGTGCTGCTTTGTTTAGGAGCTGTTTGTGAAAGCTAAAGGTCAAAGGGTCAGTCAGACCAATTTGGTGTCAATCAACTATGAATGAAATGGATTCCAAATCCTTCCATCCTGGGTAAAACAAACGCACTAGCGGGAGAAATAACGGATGGTTTTTAGCCAAAGACAAACACTAACATCAGACGTCTCCATTTTTGTTACAACTTTGTTCCAAAATCAAACTGAGTTTATCAAATTATCAGGTGCAAAAGCAATCTGCGATATGAGCAGAATATCTGGAAAAGTTCCTCATCCTAACTGATTGATGAGGTGTAGGACCAGTGATGCTGCGGGCCTCTGTCTGTATCTGAAAGCTTTTATTTCTGCTGTTCTTTATTTTGCTGCAGCTCCTCTGATGGTGCGAAGCGTGGCGAACTCCCAGTCCATCCCGATCCCTCAGACGGCGGCCGGCTCTCCGGGAAGAACCAGACAAGCTTCTGAATGTGTGAGTGTTTCAGTTCGACTGCTTCACATCCTGCAAACGGAGAGTTTTGTAATAAAATGCAATTTAACGTTTAATTAAAAAACTAAAATTGGAAAACTGTATTTAAAGTTGAAACCAGATATTTACATACACCTAATAAAATATTTCTTGCTGTCTGAAATTAAATCAGACTAAACTTTTTTTGTGTTTGCATTTTACCAGAAAACATTTTTAAGAAATTTCTAAATGGCTTTCTTGTGTTTAAGGATTTAATTTGAGCTGGATGGTCCTTTATCTCACTAGATTTGTTTGGATCACTTCTCATCTTATATTTTATATGTTATATAAAAATGTTACATAAAAAAAGAAACTTAAACTTTTAGATTAATCTCAGAAATTTTATAGAAGAACTTGGAATTTATGCTTTTAAAAAGTTGAAAACTTGCTAGAAAGATTTTGAAATTAATCACAAATTTTGTAGAAAGTTTTTGGACATTTTCTGAGTTTGAAAAGTCCAAAATGTTCAACTGTTGAAACTCAGAAATGCCCGTGTTTTTTCTTGATAGTTTTGGTTTTTTTTGTCAGAAGTCGGCTGTTTTCCTTCCTGCCTCCATCACATTAGTGTTTATTTTATCATTTATTTACCACGTCTCTCTGTTTTGGTTCTTTCAGTCGGACAGTCGTCAGACTCCGCCCTACTCCCCGCAGCCCGCCGCCGTCCCTCACGGCTCCCCGCTGTCCTCCGGCTCGCCCCAGACGTCCCACAGTAAACCCGGCTGCGTCCCGCTGTCCCTCTTCAGCTTCCCCTCCTCCCACCCGGGTCAGTTCCACCCCGCCGCGCTCGGTGCCCTGGGGCTGCTGCCCTCCCATCAGCCCCACATCGCCTCCTCCTCCTGGCCCATCCACGGCCCCGTCCTCGCCTCGTCCTCCGCCGGCGGCCCGTCGCCGCCCGGCCTGACCTTTGCCCTGCGCTCCGTGTCGGGGAACGGCAGCCCCACGGGAACGGCCGGCGGCTCCGTGAACCTGAACGACCCGAGCATCATCTTCGCCCAGCCGGCAGCGGGGCGGCAGATGGGCATGGCGGCGGCGGGTCGGGACGGGCAGTGGCACAACCACATGGCGCAGCCGGGGTCGCTGATGGGAAACGGCACGGTGGTGAAGTCAGGTACTTTCTGTTTGCTGACTCAGCAGCAGCTTCATACTAATGCAACATCCGTTATGCTAACGGTGCGTTCACACCAGCCCGGTTTAATCCGGGTTAGGGTTAGGGTCGATTTGATCAATTCATCCGATTTTTAGTATTTGAAGGTTTAATTTTAGTAAAATTAGGATTTTCACGCCTGGAGTTTCTGTAGACTCTGCGCTGCTGCATGTTGTTGTTTGGACACAACGCTGGAGGGCGAAAAGACGATTCCTTGAACTGCGCCGCCGTCGGAGGAAGACTGTCAACCAAATGAAACCTGGAGATGAAGGAGTTATTAATTCAGTGCAGCAAAAGGAAAATTAAAGCTCCAAACCTGCTCTACTGATCATCAGCTTTGTGTGATGTCACGCTGCATCGCTGGGGGCGGCCATCTTGTTTGACCATCACGTTTTACAGCTTCTATAAGAAAACGTTTTTCCCACAAGTGAAATAATTTGACGGTGGAACAAGAACATTTTCATCAATACTGAGGAATTATTTACCTAAAACTAGTTCCTACATCTTCCTGAAAAGTTTTGTTATTTCAACAGTACTAAGATATTTACACCAGAAACTCAATAAAAATACTGGGTAAGATTTAGATTTTTTGCAGTGTTGTAATTAAAGCAAGAATCAAAGAAACATAAAACTGTTCCTTTCATTCCTGAATTATCCAGATGTTCACTGCAGGAAATTTCAGGAATGTCTGAGAAATAAAAAGTCAACATATTTTTAAATGTTTTTCTTCACAGAACCGGGCCACCAAGTGCAGTTTGAAGGTGTGAGCCAAGGCTCGCGGCTGTGGGAGCACAACAAACCCCCCCAGTTCAGCCTGTCCCCATCCTGGCCCTACAGGTTGCCGCAGAACTTCATCCAGCAGGGCAACGGCGACTTCCAGCCCGGGAAATCCTTCATGGCTCCAGGTCGGACCTCGGGATCGGGCTCACATCAATGGTCTGGAGGGGAAACCAGCTGTTTTACTGATTCTGTTCTCCTATTTTAAAGGTTCTGTGGTGCATCCCAATCCGAACTTCCCACTGGTTCCTCATGTTCGGCATCCAGTCAACATGAATTACATCCAGCAGAAGAAATGATTTTAATTAAATTTCTTGGTCAGTAATAGAGCAAAATAATGTACTCTTTGCATCAATTGATCACATGGACAATTTTAAGAAGAAAAAAATGAATTTTATCATTTTTGTACAGTTTTTATGGTTTAGTTTTTGGGTCTCATTACATTGATTTGTGATACAAATGTTAAATATTTTAATGCTCCCGTTTTTGAGGGGGTCTGAAAAAAAGTGTTTTTATTTTACGTGTAAAGTAAGGAGGATAAATTGTAAACCTTTATTTTTATTAGCTGTATTCATACTTTGCTTGCTGAAAGATGAAGGCTTCGAATAGATGTTTGTTTTTAAAACAACCTAATGTGTCAGTATGTAGTGCCAAAAGCAAGAAAAAGGGGGAAAAAAAAAGGAAAATACAAAGAAAAATCTGCAAAAAAATAAAGAAAAAACCCAAACAACTCTGGTGTTGCTTTTTATTACTTATAATCAGTCAAGAAAAGCTGAAACAGTTTTTAAAATTAAGAAATAATTAGACATGGTGTTTAGTTCAGGATCTGAAAATGCTCAGTGGATGCTAACTTTTAGCAAAAACCTTTGCCAGCATTAGCACACATAGTTTCCCCTAAATTAATATTTCGGGGTAAATTCCAACTGCTAATATTCCAGACTGTTTTGTAAACTTTCATTTGAATAAGGTTCAACATCCTGAGTTTTGATTATCGCATGTTAATAAATCTGCCAGTAGCTACATGTTTATATTCATGCTCTTACTTTGAAGTGGGTGAAACCTGTTGGCGCATCACTTCCGTTTCCTGTCTGCGTTTTCCCTCTTTTTTTCTTCAAAACGAGAAACAGAGAAACTAAATGCAAAACGGGCAGTTGAAAATAAGATGAAAACATAAATACATGAGCCAAGGTTGTAGAACACGAAGTAGTTGTAGATACTTGAATGGAAGCTAGTTAACGGAAGCTAACACGTTAGTTAACGGAAGCTAACGCGTTAGCTAGCTGCCGTTAGCTAACGCATTAGCGCTAGCTTCCATTAATTATTATCTGCTGCTGTAGCTCTTCAGCATTGCTGCTCAACACTGGTCTTCATGTGACGTTTGACCAGATGCTCCTGGTAAATTGATACCAGGAGGGTCCAAACTTTCTCTAAATGACTTTGTGTTGCTGCTGAGATTAGCCAATGATAATTGGCTCAACAATGTGAAAAAATGCATATTTTTCCTTTAAAAAGGCCAAAGTTTAAGACCTTTTTTATATTTCACATGCAAAGTGAATTAAAATAAATTTTCAACAATGAAACCCGAGATATTTTTTCACCTGAAATGGATTCTGTAGTAATAATGAAATAAGACTTGTTCTAATAGTTACACTGACAAGCTTCAGCTCAGGAAATTTTAGTCTATAAAAACGTACGTTTTTTTTCTACATGGTGAGAAACTTTAATTTTTGAGAGGAAAACACAAAAAGTCTGGGTGAATGACCTCAGAGTGGCTTAATATCCGCAGGATGGAGGATCAGCTTGGACCTGCGGTGACCTCTGGGTGACCTCTGGTAGATGAGCTGCCAGACAGACGTCGGCTCTGACAGGATCAGATTTCTGCCTCAGGATGACTTTTCTGGAAAAACAGGGAGAAATGGAGAAGATAAGGTTAAAATCCACCAGGTCCAGCGAACTGCTGAGGTATAAATCTGTATCACAAATGAAACAATGCAGCATAGATGAAGATGGATAAAAATGAACAGCAGGAATGTGGTTTTTTTAGCCTACAATTACAGATTGTTATTCCATCATAAATGTCACAGTTTCAAACTAAATATTTAATAAGACCTAAAAGTTTAGCTCCAAATTACATTAGCAAACTAAATATAGTTTAGAAATAAAATACTTAGCTACAGATTAATATAGTTTTTTAGCTTAAATACTAAATTTTAGTAATATTTAGTGATCAAATTGAATATTTAGCTTCAAACTAAATAATTAGCAAATGTTTATTACATTTCGAATGTGGCCTCAGTAATTACTATAGTTCTCTGTTTTTATGCGTTCATGTTCAGGAGCCATTTTGGTGACAATTATCAGTTATGAACAAATTAAACATGTATTGAATGAATATTCTGTAGTACCGCCGTCCACCACCAGAGGGAGCCCCAGCAGTGAATGGAAAATAAAAAATTAATTCCCTCCATTTTCATCTTAATATCCAACATTCTCAAAGGGAAATTGGTCACTTTTTAAATATTTTCTGTATTATTTGACTCAATCAATGTAATGATAGTAAAACTATCAGACAAAAAGTGGTGATATTTGTGTAATGAAGTTTAAATGAAACCATTTGTAACCCCCAGGAACTTGCCTTAATTTAAGGTCTGGTTCGTTTGGCTCAGTGTGAAAGAGAACCGCAGCAGCTGAAAGTGTGACAAATATTTCAGCTTTGGTCACCAATTAAACTCAATCTACTGGACGATCAGGTTGAAAACTCTTAAATAGAAATATCTGTGTTTTTAGAAGATATGGAGTATTCATGAAAATATTTAGTTGAAAATCTTGTGCATTAGACGAGCATTACCTCATCAGAAACCTAAAACACCACTGGAGATTTATGAAACCTGATTATCCAATGACAAGTAGATAAATCACCAAAAAATGAATCAATTCCTGCTGCTGCAGCCGAACTACTGAGCTTTCAAACACCTTATCTTCTGATAATGTTGTTGAGCTGATATAGAATTAATAATTAGCAATTTTCACGGCACACTTACATACTTTAGCTGCTTAAACCTCATTATGTTCTCAACTCAAACAGCATGTAAGAGAATCATCTGTTGCTTTAATTAGAAAGAATCTCCTAATTAAATCTGCAGCAGTGATAAGGAGCAGCTTGAGATTAACTTCCTAATTGGACTGAACACCTGAAGGAGAACCCGGAGTCCGTGACGTCAGCAGCTCTTCGATCCGAAGCAGGAGGTGAAGGATCACAAGGAGCCACAGGAGAGCAGATCCTCCATGTTTGATTTGCAGAAAATCCAGTTATTAATGTTCCTGATGGAACTGGAAACGACCAGGTTCTGCTCTGGGCCCGTCGGGCCGCCAGCCACTCACTGCAAACGACCCGACGCCATCAGAGTCGGGCAGACAGGTGTTACCGCAACACCTTCCTTCCATCCATCCATCCATCCATCCATCCATCCATCCATCCATCCATCCATCCATCCATCCATCCATCCATCCATCCATCCATCCATCCATCCATCCATCCATCCATCCATCCATCCATCCATCCATCATCCATCCATCCATCCATCCATCCATCCATCCATGTAAACAGGAAGTGTTTATCTTCCAGTCTCTCTGCTGTTCTGTTATTCTTGTGTCTTGTTATTTATCTGCTGTCAGGCTGCGGGACACCGGACCGGACCGGACCGGACCGGACTCTGTGTGCTCCGCTCCGGTTGAAGGTTAATCAGGATGTGTTTCTGCTGTCAGTTCTCCTTCCTGCAGGGTCTCTGCTCCCCGCAGCGCCGGAATATTTTTGAATAATAATTGCTCCCTTAGTATTCTGTTGTCATATGGCGTTTATTAGCTTCCCATCAAGTCAATGAGGCGCAAAAGGGCCGAATGCTGCTCCTCATCCATCCTCATCCATCCTCATCCATCCTCATCCATCCTCATCCATCCTCCTGCTCCTCATCCATCCTCATCCATCCTCATCCATCCTCCTGCATTCCAGGCTTTGTCAGGCTGATCTGATCTCATGTATTTATTAACAGTTGAAATGAATTAATGACACTGAGGTCAAGTTACTGCTGGAGTCAGTGACTCTACTGACCCAACATGTCTTCAATGTATTTATTTATTAAAGTAAAGGAGCTTCCTGTAAACCAGATGCTCCAACATTAAATGACTGTATTTATTCAAAAGCACTTAAATGTCACAACAGAACCATAAAAACCCAAAAGGATCCAGTTCAGCAAAATCTCATCTGGTTTATTTTCCATCCACTCACTGAGATCTCATGTTTCCTAAAGTAGGAAGCAGAAAATATCCTGCAATAAAGCCGTTCATTCACAAAGTTTCCTGACTTCTGCAGGATTCCAGTGATTTATGTCTGGAAGTGACTTTATGGCGCCGCTGGAGGTGAGAGGCAGCGAGGCGGACAGGAGCAGAACGCCAGAAACGTCATAACTCAACGGCTCTGCAGGATGGAGGCAGGGAGCCAGAACCAGAACCAGGTCCAGGTCCAGATCCAGAACCAGAACTAGAACCAGGTCCAGATCCAGATCCAGATCCAGATCCAGAGCCAGAACCAGAACCAGGTCCAGATCCAGAACCAGAGCCAGAACCAGAACCAGAACCAGGTCCAGATCCAGAACCAGAGCCAGAACCAGAGCCAGAACCAGAACCAGGTCCAGATCCAGATCCAGATCCAGAACCAGAACTAGAACCAGGTCCAGATCCAGAACCAGAACCAGGTCCAGGTCCAGATCCAGAACCAGAACCAGGTCCAGATCCAGAGCCAGAACCAGAGCCAGAACCAGAACCAGATCCAGATCCAGAACCAGAACCAGAACCAGGTCCAGATCCAGAACCAGAGCCAGAACCAGAACCAGAACCAGGTCCAGAGCCAGAGCCAGAACCAGAACCAGAACCAGGTCCAGGTCCAGAACCAGAACCAGGTCCAGATCCAGAACCAGAACCAGGTCCAGATCCAGAGCCAGAACCAGAACCAGCTCCAGATCCAGAGCCAGAACCAGAACCAGAACCAGGTCCAGATCCAGAGCCAGAGCCAGAACCAGAACCAGAACCAGGTCCAGATCCAGAGCCAGAACCAGAGCCAGAACCAGAACCAGGTCCAGATCCAGAACCAGGTCCAGATCCAGAGCCAGAGCCAGAACCAGAACCAGAACCAGGTCCAGAGCCAGAACCAGAACCAGGTCCAGAGCCAGAACCAGAGCCAGAACCAGAACCAGGTCCAGATCCAGAGCCAGAACCAGAACCAGAACCAGAACCAGATCCAGATCCAGAGCCAGAACCAGAGCCAGAACCAGAACCAGGTCCAGAACCAGAACCAGAACCAGAACAAGGTCCACGTCCACGTCCAGGTCCAGATCCAGAGCCAGATCCAGATCCAGAACCAGGTCCAGAACCAGATCCAGATCTAGTTCCAGTTCCAGGTCCAGGTCCAGGTCCAGGTCCGGATCCAGGTCCAGGTCCAGGTCCAGGTCTAGGTCCAGGTCCAGGTCCAGGTCCAGATCCAGGTCCAGGTCCAGGTCCAGGTCCAGATCCAGGTCCAGTCCTGTTTCTGTTTCTTCAGCATCAGCACCAAATGAGAAACGTTTTGTTTCAACAATCCAGAATCAAAAACACGTCATTTTCTGTTGCCTCTCCTAGATAATTACGTTCTTCCCTAGAAAAGTACGAAACTTTCTGAGTTGAAAAGTAAAAATAATTGATAGAAAAATCTGGAAAGTTTAAGAAATCTGAGAAGTGTTGAGATTTTTCTCAGACATTTTCAAAAATAAAAAATCTGGTCGAGAAAAACTTCAGAATAAAGTTTGAAATTTGTGATTTTGAAACATAAAAATGTTTAATTTTCACGTCAATTTTTTCAAACTTTCCAAGATTTTCTGGACATTTCTGAGATTAATCCCAAAATCTCAGAGTTTTTTTTCAAGCTAACGTTCAACGTTTCAGTTTGAAGCTGAAGGTTTTTCTCTGGAACGTTTCTGCGTCTTGTGGAGGAAATCTGTTTCTGCAGAATGACCCCGACGCGCCGCCATGGAAAGGTCATCGGATGACTTCATGTTTTCTGTTTTCCATCCTTTCAGAAAAAGCTCCTCACTTCCCGGTCAGAACGATTTGACTTTCGCTTTCGGAACTTTCTGACCTCAGAGAGTTTAGGAGTTTAGGCCAAGCAGCATTAAGATGCTAATGGCTGCAGGTCAGCGGCGAGGTCAGCGTCAGGCCAGGCCCGGTTGTTTCCATCATATAATAACGTTACACCTGATGGATCTGATCTTACCGTTAGCAGTAAATCTCCATTACTGAGCTTCATTTCGTGGCTCCTGACGTCCCGCCGCCCGGCTCTCCTCCCGCCCGGCTCTCCTCCCGCCCGGCTCTCCTCCCGCCCGGCTCTCCTCCCGCCCGGCTCTCCTCCCGCCCGGCTCTCCTCCCGCCCGGCTCTCCTCTGTATTTTAAAGCTCCTGCAATGATTGCAGTTGATAAAAACTCCCTGGACAGCAGCAGCAGCCCTGATCCTTATGATGATGAAACTTAATTGCAAGTTATTTTATAATTGAGATCCAAACACTAAAGTGGCTGAACTGAAGGGGGATTGTTTACTGGTTACAACAGCACAAGAAAACTTTAGTAATTTTGTTTTCTGTGTTTCTATTGTCTGGAAAACTATGAATAGGATTTTAGCCCCTCCCCACCCATTGCTGTTGCATAGAAACGGAGGTCACTCCCCAACAGGAAGTACCTGGTTTTAGGCTCCATGTTTGATTCTTTTTTTTAAATCCTTTCTAGTGGAGTTAAAACACGAGATGTTCTGGTCACAACGCTCAGAAAACATCACAAATGGCTCCACTAAATATATCCACTGCTTTCCCTTGTTTCCATTGTAGATATTAAGATCAGAACGTAAAAGCGGAGTCCATTTTATAAATTAATCTCCATCTGATCCGTCTGATGTGATTAAAGCTGCGGACGGTTCTGCTGCCGGTACCACAGGATCGGGGGGTTAAATCCAGATTTAGTGTCACCTGTCGCTCAGATCAGCCGTCAGAATCAGGATGCGACCAAAAATGTATCCAACTGCAGTAAATAAGACGGATCACTGATAACTGATACCTGTCAAAATGTCAGGAAATCATGATGAGCAACTTCCTCTTTGACGTGACGAATATCCTGAACATTTTACAAACAATCTGTCACAAATATCTGCAGCAGCAGAGACCAAACTGAGAGCACCGCTAGTTTCATCTGATTAGTTTCATCTGATTAGTTTCATCTGATTAGTTTCATCTGATTAGTTTCATCTGATTAGTTTCATCTGATTAGTTTCTGCTTTAGCGGATCCGACATCGATACAGGAAGTTTCTGCTTCATTATCTCTGATCTGCAGGATCCCAAAACCTCCAGAGCCGATTTCATTGTTTGGAGGAAAATCGATAACGACCCATTTACCTGCAGAGCAACCAGGCAGCGGAAAACGGACCATAGGAACCGTCCAAAAACTAAATATCTACTGGGTCCAAAAACTAAATATCTACTGGGTCCAAAAAGTAAATATCTACTGGGTCCAAAAAGTAAATATCTACTGGGTCCAAAAAACTAAATATCTACTGGGTCCAAAAAACTAAATATCTACTGGGTCCAAAAAACTAAATATCTACTGGGTCCAAAAAACTAAATATCTACTGGGTCCAAAAAACTAAATATCTACTGGGTCCAAAAACTAAATATCTACTGGGTCAAAAAAGTAAATATCTACTGGGTCCAAAAACTAAATATCTACCGGGTCCAAAAACTAAATATCTACTGGGTCCAAAAAACTAAATATCTACCGGGTCCAAAAACTAAATATCTACTGGGTCCAAAAACTAAATATCTACCGGGTCCAAAAACTAATATCTACCGGGTCCAAAAACTAAATATCTACTGGGTCCAAAAACTAAATATCTACTGGGTCCAAAAACTAAATATCTACTGGGTCCAAAAACTAAATATCTACTGGGTCCAAAAAACTAAATATCTACTGGGTCCAAAAAACTAAATATCTACTGGGTCCAAAAACTAAATATCTACTGGGTCAAAAAAGTAAATATCTACCGGGTCCAAAAACTAAATATCTCTACCGGGTCCAAAAACTAAATATCTACTGGGTCCAAAAACTAAATATCTACTGGGTCCAAAAAACTAAATATCTACCGGGTCCAAAAACTAAATATCTACTGGGTCCAAAAACTAAATATCTACTGGGTCCAAAAAACTAAATATCTACTGGGTCCAAAAAACTAAATATCTACTGGGTCCAAAAAACTAAATATCTACCGGGTCCAAAAACTAAATATCTACTGGGTCCAAAAACTAAATATCTACCGGGTCCAAAAAGTAAATATCTACCGGGTCCAAAAAGTAAATATCTACTGGGTCCAAAAACTAAATATCTAGTTTACTTTCTAAATATGTAACTTCAAACTCAGCACTTAGCATGCAGCTGAATATTTAGCATGCTCACTAAGTCGTTAGTTTTTCCCTCTGAAAAACTAAATAACACAAATTATTGCTATCAGTTTCTGTCCGTGGAACTGCAGGTGGCGCCTCCTATGGGCCACATTGATATGAGTCAGTGAAATGTCATGAAAAAGGTCAAAAGGTCACAGATTGAGGAGCTTCTGAGTTTTGGGTTTCTGAGGATTAAGATTCAACCTGAGGGTCAAACAGATAGACGACCTGAGGACAGAGGTCAGGACGGAGGTCAGGACAGAGGTCAGGACAGAGGTCAGGACGGAGGACAAGATGGAATTAATATCCAATCCCCGTTTGCTATGTGTAATTGCTGCTAAAACAAAACAGTTCACTTAGTGCTGCATCCCAAAAAGTTGAGTGGAAGAAAAAAATGTGGTCAAAATGTACAGATTGCCAGGTTGGTCATAGTCATTCAGATAAAAAGCTAAAGCTTGAAACATCAGTTGACCTCAAATTTTTTGTTTCTTTTAGCAAATTTTCCACTTTTCAAACTCAGAAATTTTCTTTTTTTTCTTGCAACTTTTCGAGTTTTGAAACTTAACTTTTTTTTCAAAATATTTTTTTGAATGTAATTTAAAAATGTTTTTTTTCTGGCAAACTTTAAACTTTGGAAACTGAGATTTATTTATTTATTTGATTGAATTTTTCCCGGATTAAATTCAAAATTTGCATTTTTTTTTCTTTTCCATGTCAGAAATTTATATTTTATTTCTAGAAAAATTCTCAAATTAAATTCACAATTTGTTTTATTTTTCTAGAAGTTTTTGACCCTTAATAGATTTCAAGTTTTTTCTTGAATGTTTCTGAGGTTGATCTCAAATGTTCGGATTTTTTCTAGTAAATCTTTTCCATTTTGAAATTCACCATATTTTAAATATTTGTCATTAACCTGAAACTTGAACTTTTCTGCAGAAACGTTCATGACGATGTTTCCCAGACTCTCCTCGGAGTTTCTGTCTCGTCTCGTTTCTCTTTTCTCATCTTTTCTGCTCTGGTTTCATTTTTGGAGATGAAACCGTCTGTGCGTAAAAGCGGCGCGCTCCCCGCCGCATCACGCGCAGTCACAGAAAGTAGGAAAACGTTTTGCAGGCGCATTTCCGACTCGGTTCCGTCTCCTGCTCGGACCAGTTGGGTCACCAGAACCGAACCCTCCGCCTGTTCGCGCTGTTGGGTGCAGTGGATTTCCTCATCGACCCTCATGGAGGACAACATGTTTTTATGCAACGCCAGTGCCATAAAGGACTGGAGCTACTTCCTGTCCAAGATTTTGCCTCTGGTGAATAAAACCAGCGGCTTGGTGAACCTGGACGAACCGGAGGCGGTGACCGCCGCGGTGGTGACGTCTCTGCAGCCGGACCGGGCCATCAGCAACCCGCCGCCAAACTCCAACCAGACCTCCGGGATGGAGCACATCCTCCAGTTCTCCTCCTCGGAGAACGACCTGCTGCTGACCGACTACCGGACGCCGAACCGGGACTCCATCCCGCTGCCCAGGGCGGTGCTCTACCTGCTGATGGCCGCGCTGGTGGTGGTGGCGGTGGCGTACGCGATAGTCGGCCATCTGGTCAAGGATGTGGTGAACGACTTTGTTGGTAGGTGACCTCTGACCGGTGACCGGCGCGCGCTGAGGACATGGAGTCCCCGCAGCGCAAAGCGACATGATGATTCACATGAGATGCACATGTGAATCATCCCAACATCCTGGACATTTCTGTTAGTTTATTTATCAAACCACTTTATTAGAACATTACAGCTGTAATATACCAAACTGATTTTTATTTGTCACTTTGAAACTCCATTAAATCTGATTGATGGAAATTCAGGTTCACTTAACAATACAAGTGTGCTAAATATTTAGATGGCAACTAAAAATAAATGAATACAATTAAATATTAAAACTGAATGAAATAATTAGCTTGCTAACTAAATATTTGGTTTGTTGATTAAATATTTAGTTTTTAAGTAAATATGTAGCTCGAATTGAAGTTTTTAGCTCCAAACTAAATCAAACAGCTTGAAGCTAAATATATATTTACTATATTTAGTTATCAAGCTGAATGAATCCAAACATTAAATATTAGAGTTAAATAATATTTAATTTCAAAGTAAATTAAGTATTTACTTTGAAACTGTGACATTTATAAATGAATAAGATGATTGTTAGGAATGAATCTCCATTTTTTTCTCTTAAACTAATTAAATAAATAAATTGTTGTTCATTTTTACCTCAGTAACTTTATAAAAAAACGGTGCTAATTATCTTAAGCTTTGTGTTTTCATTAGGTTCCAGCCTCCATCTGAAATGAACACGTCAGACGAATCACCCTGCATGTAACCTGCAGTATTTTAGTTTTTTTACGGGACTTAAAAGAAGGATTTGATGATATTCTAATTAACAGAGATGCTCAGTGAAGTTTCAGCAGCTTGTGCCAAAAGCCTCTCAGAGCTAAACCTCCTTTTCTCCAGAGTCAGAGGGAATAAAAACATCTTCTTAACACTTTTAATCCTAATTTAATGAGTGGAGCTTCTTGGCTCCCTGCAGCCTCACGTTTCCATCCAACATGCAGATGGAAACTCCGGTTCCTCTCAGTGGAACCGGAGTGATTCTGACGTGCAGCGGATGACCTTGTGAGTGACCCCCGCTGTCAAACTGCAGCAATAACAGAGAGCTGTTAGTGTATTTTTAAGGAACTTCCTGTTAGAAATGCATAATGAATGAGAGACGATGAAATGGTCTATTTTTAGTGCGGCGGTGTTTGATACGGATTGCCGAGCCGATGAGGTTTAAGTTGAACGTTTGACTCGGTGGTTCATTTGTGAGCCGATCAGGACCGAAAAGCTCCGGATGTCCAGGCAGAACATTATGACCACTGCTGGAGAATCAACTCCTTCTTATAAAGTTGATGCATTTGCTCAACACGTTGGTTGTGATAAGAAGTTGTTACATTTAATAATGTTGCAGTTTTCTGATAACTAGTCGAGGTGATGACTCCTGTCATCATGAAAATGACCGAGACCCTTTTAATCTATCGTGTGATTGATTCTCATTGCTGTCATGCTAACAGATCAATATGCGGCGACCAGAGTCGACTCCACGCTATTCTTTTTATTTTTAAGCAGTTTTGAGGCTCGGAGGCGAAACCTGAAACTGCTGCTGCGCCAGTTACTGAGCAGTCTGTTGCTAGGTAACCAAAGAGTGAGTGAGCTCATTAAAGTGACTAACCTGTGAGAGGTTGATTAGAGTTCATTGAATATTTTATATGTTGAATGTTAAATATTCTGTCAGCTGTGTTATCCGTTGATATTGATCACGTCTCAATATATATGAATATTGACTTATTGACCAACCCTTGTCTGTAAATATTGAATATTCAGAACATGGTCACTTCAGTAAAAGATTCTTTAAAGAGACTCACTTTAGTAGTGATAGGGTGGAAGTTTTAATAAAACTTTCCTTTTTAAATGATTTCTAATCCAAAAATGCTGAAAATGTGGCTTTGTTGTGTCATGTTGGGTTTTATTGAGGTTGTGCAGCGAATCCTCCGCCTCACCTGTCCATAGTGTTCGGACGGTGAGTTTCTGCTGCCGGTCTGTCCGACTGAAACGTGTCCGTTCTGCCGCCCGCAGGTGGAGGCCGGTCGATCGTTGCTGACGGCGGTGAAGCCAGTGAGCCAGGTAAAACAACGAGCTGACGCGGGTCACGCTCTGCAGCACTTAGCTTTGCCACAGAGACGCCGCTGCCGTCCCCTGCTCGGCGTTAAGAGCTTGTCCTCCTTCTTCCTCACCTACATTTCACACAAACACTCAGAGGAGAAGCTGCTCGGCTCCTGGGCTTTTGGTGGACGTGTAAATGTGGAGCGTCTGTGTTTTTCCTCACACCAGAGGAAGGTTAAAAAACACACACAGGCTGTCAAACCAAAACAAAATGCTTTTCTCTTTTCATGGATGCAAAGAAAAAAACATTTATTTTGTTAAATAATCACATTAAAACCAACTTTTGCTCCATTCAGTTTTAGGTCTTCATCAGAATAGTTTTATTGTTAGTATTTTACAATCTGCAAACGATCAAATTCACAGATACAAACAGTCAGAAAGAGCCAATGGATACAAATTTATTCTTGTAAATTACAAATTTACTGTCATAATACTAGAACTTTATTCTTGCCCTGTTATAACTTTATTCTCATCGTTAAATGTTTTTATTTTCCAACACAACGTTGTACAAAAGCATCTAAATGTCGGAAATTTGATAAATCAAACTGAAATCAGAAAGTATTGGTACCGCTAACACTGGCCCTGTAGTTATAATATATATTATTGAAAAGCTCCAATGCTTGGTGCAAAAAACCATTTATTATCAGTCTGATGATCAGATAATCATCACAACAATAAACTTTTTTAAAATCTTGCTGATTGACTTTATGTTTCCTTGTATGTGAGCAGATCCTCCCCGTTTCAGACGGATCCGTTTGGGTCGGAGGGACCCCGCTGTCCGTCTTTTTGTCACCCTCAGCTGTCGGCGTTAATCTCAGCTTCCAGTCTGACGGACAGTGATTGATGCGTCTCTCTTTAGAAAACCTCCATCATGGCCGACACTCACAGAAACAATTTTATGCCGCTTTGCCTCTGATGGAACCACAGAAGCTGAACCCACAAAACTTTGTGCTGAAAATGTTTTTTGTTTGCTGTTTGGGTCCTTGACGCTAAAATGTCTGCTAACTTGTAAACAACTACATTATTATCAAATATTTTAAAGGATTTTATCAATCCTAAAGTCTGCTTGGATGAGGATGTAGAAGAATTAATTTTGCAAGATAATCAAGTAAGTTAGCGCTTTATAATTTATCCAGAAAAAACGTAAATAGTCTTTCTAAAGACAGCAGAAACACTAAATTGCTAGATAAAAAATAGGCTTGCTATTAGCACATTGGTGGACGTTTGCCCACCTTTGTCCAAGAGAAATTAAAAATATCACATTTAAAATCAAATATTTAACTGTTTGTTTTGCCGACTCTCAAGTCTCCTATTTAGATTTTGTTTTGGGAAGTTTCCCCCATTGATCTTCCATTTTTTCATCTCTCTTCAGATTGGGTGTTTGACCCGCCTCGATCCGAAAACCGCAACAAGATGGAGATCAGCTGCATCACCAGCAACATGCATGAGATGAGCGACCCGGCCGAGCGGCCGCGGCTGCTGGAGGTGGGTTACGTATCGCTGAACCACACCAGCTGCCTGAACCCCAGCCGGCCGGAGGAAACCGTCTTCACCGTGGACGAAACCCTCCAGCCCCGTCTTCCTGACTCTCAGTCCGGGACTTAAGCGTGACTTCCTGTTGTTGTCCTGAGAGAAACAAAGCAGCATTCATCCTGTTTGGGGTGGAATCACCAGTTGGTTGTGGGGGGAAGCTTTAATCCTTTGCGGCATCGGCTGCAGGACAGCAGTTGATGTTGGGCCACGTCGCCAGATGCTGGTGTTTGTTTTAAAGGGACTCCTTCATGTCAGGATCAGAAGAGAAGCAGCACCAGATTCATTTGGGTTACAGATGGACGGTCCCGCCGGCCCCCATGTTTCATCCCTGTCATCATGACCTTTTCAGTACCAAGCTTTAATGTATTACACTCTGTATTCACATTTATCACCTGAAATATGCACCTCAGTCGCTCAGTAAATTAGCGTTAACTTTGCATCAGACTGTGCACAACGTTGTAATCACTGAGGCAAAAACTATCCACCTTGAAAAGCCTTTTGTAATGTCATGCTGTTAGTTTGATGTAAAAAAGTGCTAAGTCACCTCTGAGCTTTGTTCCACCCAAATGCAAAAAAACAGAAACGCTGAGGCGACGGTTTTACCCACTTTTAAGGGCTGCATGCGTCTGCTGACACAAAAACCCTGAAACCTGTGCATACTGTGATCCTCCTCTCAAGCACATGCAGCAGCTTTAAGGTAAAATATAGAAATACTGTTTCCACTGTTTCCTGTGACACCCAGTGAACAAAAAACCCTGAAAAAATATCTGTTTTTTACTTGAAGCTGTCAGTCACTGTAACCTTTTCAAATTTATAAATCAATAAAGTTGTAGATGAGATGTGTTTAAAAAGGTCCCATGCTATCTGTCTAGATAAATAGCCTTGTAGCTAGCTTACTAGCTAACTACAAGCTAGTTTCTCTGTTTATCTAGCTATCTATGTAGCTAGCTACTTGTCGAGAAAGATAGCTATCAATCTATGTTGCTACCTAGCTAGCAGCATAGCTATCTATGTAACTACCTAAATAATTACATAGTTAGCCAGACAGTTACATAAATAGCTAGCACACTAGCTACAATGAACAGTTTCTGTGTTTAGCTCGCTAGCTGTATAAATATTTAACTGTCTATGTAGCTAGCTGCATAACTATCTGTAGGTAGAAAGATAGCTTTCAATCTATGTTGCTGTCAAGCTATTGACATAGACAGCTATCTATGTATCTAGCTACAAAGTTGCATAGTTGGCTAGACAGCTACACAATTAACTACAAAGATAGAGAGGCAGAAGCAGCTTTTGTTTAGCTCTCAGTGTAAGCAGCTATCTAGATACATAGCTAGCTAGATGCCTAGATAGCTACATAGTTAACTACATGGATGACTAGCTAGGTATCTAGCTAAATATAAACATAGATAGCTTGAGGATTAGTATAGGTTTTCTACATCCAACCATTCATGGACAACTTTGACGTCTTTAAGGTATCTTGTAACTCTAACCAGCTTTTTTTTTTCTTTTAACGTTTTATTGGCTCCATCAGCCTTTATTTTAAAGTAGTTCGACAGGAAACGGTGATGAGAAAGAGGGAAGACATGCAACAAATGTCGCCAGGAATCGAGGACTAAGGCCTCGATACGGTTCGGTCGGTGCCACAGCACCAGCTGCTGTCCTCCGAGGACGCAGTGACAATGCAAATGAGCAGAGCCTGCAGATCACACGTGTTTAAAATTTAAAATAAGGCTAAATGTGTGACCTGTCCAGGGTGTACACCACCTCCCCAGGGACCCTGAAGACAGTGTTTGGAAGGATAAAGATTGTTTACCATTCTTTAACCAGGCCAGTCTAGACTTCCTCCAGTTATAGTAAATTTGTAGGTCCAATAAGTTCCCACTTATAAATGAATGCTGCCTAAATAAGAGCCAGAATCTCTTCTGTCATTGTGTCAAATGTTTATTTGTACATCCTCATATCACCTTGCAGTATGTTGGTGTTAGCATTTGTCATACAAATCACTTACAGGACAAAAGAAGGAAATCGAGTGTTGTGGGTAAAACAGATGGACAGCTATCACTCTGTCTCAGGCACTGGCTATGCTAACTGTGTTAAAGCTTCAACATAGTTAGGTAGACAGCTATATAACTCAATATTTACATAGGTAGCTAGCAACCATATTTTTTGTTGTTGTCAATTTTTCAGCCTTATGCATCTTAATATAAATGTTTACTGATATACATTTCAAACTACAATTGCATTTTCATGATGCAGCAACTTTCTCCACATTTATAAATTACTTAAGTCATTATTTATGTATTGACTTTCCAACGGCATCATTTACGATAGATTTATTTTCGGATTCAACAATTCGAACACATCCCATAAGGCCGGTTCTGTCTGTTTATCACTGATGTTTCCTGAAAATGTTTGTCATTAGTCCTCAGGCCACCAGCTGGACCTGCTGGGTCCTGTAGGTGTCAAAGTCCCCAGGAAGAGTGTCTGAAAAGATTTAAAAGACAATGTCAGGTCAAGGTGAGATGATCATTTTGATTATTTCAAGACGTTAAGTAGATCTAACTGTAAATGCATGGACTGAACCAGAAGTGATCTGCGCCACCTTAGTAGACATGTGCAAAGCAGATCAAACCCATCGCACCAAGCCCAACAAAAGTAAATTATATGGACATTCCAGTTCAATGTGTGAGAGAAATATACATGAACAAAATGGCTGCTGTTGGGATCGACCCCTTTGTGACGAAGAAGGAAAATATGTGGACAAGCTGCCTCCGATCTCGTATTACTATTCTTCACCACTGAACACAAAGAGTCCGCAAACATGGAGGAGCTTCTCGCCGGATACAATCAATGTCTTAATGGCTTTTTAGAAGGACGTATGAACTTTAGGTGAATTACAAGGTTCTGGTGACTGATAGAGTGAGTACATGTAGTGGTTTACCACATGTATACCAGAGCCTCACCTGCCATCATGGAAGCATAATATAATGATAAGATAAATTATATTGCTATTTTCATCCCGTATTTTGTACTATGAAGTATTTATTTTTCATTCAGTTTAACCAACTTTGGTTATTTTTTCTTCAAAATCACTGAATTTTCTCATTTTCCCATTGAAATGCTCTGAAGTGAAGCAGGCGAGGCAGCAGGGAGGAGCTGAGCCTCACCTGGTTGGTCCAGGTGTGTAACTGCACTGGCTGCCATTATATGGGAGCATGCTAGACCTGTCTGTACGTCGCCAATAAAAACATTTAATATATGCTCTGATTTTCCATCATTTAGCTTAAGTACATAATGTTCAGCGTTTGTTGTCAGCAGCTGTGTGTTTCATAAAGAGAACAGATTGGAGGGGAGGCAGGCAGTTCTCTGGCCTCCTGGCAGGGGGCGCTCATGAGCCCAGACAATGTGACTCCAAACTGCAGAGTAAGAGACAACGCACTGGCCTTGCAGTAAATAAGTGAAGCTAAACGCAGCGAGTCTAGCTTGGCTGATACAGAGAGCGAGAAAAAGGTGGTTTGAGTTCAACAGGCTTCCCTTTGCTGTGCAGCACTAAATTAATAACATATTTCCAGGTTTTATTGACTTAACGGAATTATTCTACCTAGGACGCGCGGCTACGGATAGCATGTGACGGTAAAGTCTTTTTGCCCTCCGATGTTTTCCGCATGTAAAACATAAATTTCCTTATGTAAACATTAACATGCAGGGGCTCTGATGATTTGATTCGGCCAGATTTGATTAAGTGTCTATAAACCAGCTCGGCACTGAATTATAGGGTACATGTCCGTTTTAGCTAGCAGACAAGCTACATTAGCTCAGCTAGTTCTGCAGTAAGACTGCAGTAAATATCCCTGTATAAATTAGCGTTATACACAGAGAGTATTCAAAAATTGTGATCGAGTAACAGTTGTAATGTACTTATTGTTTATAACTTAGGAATGAGGCTAGAACTAGTTTTTTCCTGAGCTTTTGGTTTGTTTGTTGTTTTCGTCATTCACTATATTAACTATCTAGAGACACACAGAAACCCCCCCATAAAAACTTCAAACCTAAAATGATCTGCGGAAACACAGCTGACCAATCAGAACCAAGGTTGGCACTCTAAAGCATCCAAGATGGCTGCCAGTTACACAAGATCACAACAGTTTGTCTTTACATGAGAACTGTCTATTGAACAACTGTCCCTGCAGAGGTTTTGAGCATTTTGAAGGGAACTTTTAGTGAGTCAGATTTTTTTTGTTTTTGGAACTAAAACTGATGGAAAAGGTGGAAAACTGTCCTGTTTCCGCTCACCGTTGCAGCGGTACCGCAGGTTGGCCCAGATGATGTTCTCCTGGGAGAAGCAGAAGACGCCGAGCCGGCCTCCTCTCATCGTGGCGTCTATGATGACGCCGGTGTCTGCCACCATCTGAGGGCCCTCATAGAAACGGACTCTGCAGCAACAGCAGAGGTAAAAAAAAACCTCAGTGGAGATTTATCACACAACGCAGGAGACATAAAAAAGGTTGATTTGTTTTCCTTGAATTTACATGAAATTAAAATGTCTCATCAGCAAATAATCAAAGAAAGACGGTACAAAACTCAACAAATAAAAACTGAATCCATGAGTGAAATGTCGGTCCAAAAGAATCATTTTCTAATGCATTAAACGTACGGAAAGGTGTTCAGATTGGACTCCGTAGAAGAGGGTGATATGCTCTGTGATTTTGCTGTTTTTATGTAAGAACCATCTAAACAGTGAAAAATTCCCGTTCCCACATTGAGCCCAGCCTGTACCTGATGTAGCCATCAGCGGGTCGGTGCTGCAGGAACCAGCGATACGAAGTTTTGTCCTTCCAGCCCACGTTGCGAGGATCTTTCCACAGGAGCTTCACCTGGTCTCCGGTGTCTCCGGTGTGCCACAGGGCGTTTCTCAGGTTCTCACCCGGCCCTGTGCTCGACTTCACCGCCTGACCGCAAACAGTTTATTTAATGTTTGAGCAACAAAAATTATTCTCTTCACACAAAATCTTGAAATGAAAACATGAGTGTAACATGGGAAAATGCCAGAATATGTGAAATAATCCTCTAGTGGAACTAGAACTTCTTCATCAATATTAAGGATTTACTTAAAACAAGCTCCTATATCTTTCTCGTATATCTCCTATATCTAAGCCGTTCAGTGATTTGAGAAGTTGGTGAACGTGTATTCGCTGACATTTTTGCAGTAATTAATGCGACTAATGATAAATGCATGGATGAGTGCATGGATGAGTTTCTCTAGCTGAGATTTTAGTCTTTCAATCAGAAAAGTTCTCCAGGTGATGGAGGGCACAGGATCTGCGTACCTTGAGCTGGATGCCTTGCTGCGCCACGGCTCTAAACGGGTTCGCCTGCCAGTAGATCTGCTCCACCTGCTTCCACATCACCACGTAGAAGCTGGAGCTGTCCTGGTAGCCGAAGATAAACCCGGCGTAGTCGTCGTCCGTTACTGTGTTTACATGAAACGTCCCTTCAAAATCCACGCCGCTGAACGCAGTGTAGCCTGGAGACATTTGTGAGAATGTTTAGAAAAGGATCTTCCAGACAAAATGACCCAAACCCATCCCTGCACTCTTTATACAAATGAAATGTTAAATCAACGGTGGGCATTGCTAACTGAAAAGCTAGTTGTGCTAACTCTAAAGCACAACTGAATGCTAAAGCACCAAATCCTTATTGCTTTAGCATAAGCTAAAGTTCACAAAACAACCACGTAAAATAGCACTTTAGGTTTTATCCAGAAATATAAATTTAGGGGAAGCTACACATAAATTTAGCTTCCCCTAAACAAATGGAATGGAAACATTAGGTTTGCTAGTAGCGCAATAGCAGATTAGCGGAAGTGTGCCCACCACTGAAGTTAATTATTACATCAAGTTTATGGTGTCTTTACTTGCCACTTTCATTGGGGAAAAAAAGATTTTCCAAATAATTTCTGTTCTTACCAACAGCCAAGCCAGGGTCACTGTTCATAGTCTGGACGATTTCTCTTCCCTGCACACAGAAAAATAAATTTTAGCTCCACAGATCGTTTGGTAAATAAGAAAGTAGTTGAAAAGCTCCCTGACCTGGTTCAGCACCACCCAGTTGGGGTCTATCTGTGCGTCTCCTTCCGGGTCCAGAACGACCGTCTGGTACTCCCTGAAGTCGGTAAGGGTGACTTCTGCATTTTCAGGACAGGCATCAATGGGATCGATGATGGTGTCGTTATCAAAATCCTTCTCACACACATCACCGACACCATCACCTGCAACAAGGAACAGAGAGGGTCCTGAGAAAAGAAAGTACACCCTCTTTCATTGATATTTATGATACAAAATGTAAAAGTGATGCTCTTAAAAGAATGTAAACTCTTTTCAGCAGCAGTAACTTTCAATCTTCCGCGCCAATGTGATGGAATATCGGCCCACTCTGCCTCAAATTTATGGACATCAATCCAAGCATAGCTTCCTTGAAGCTGCAGTATGTAACTGCTAGAAAAAAACAATTTTTTTTACATATTTGTTGGAACTGTCCCTATGTTGTAACGGCATAATTTAAGACAGATAATCAGAAAATAATCTAGCTTTTCTGAATTCTCCCAGTGCCAAGAAACAACCAATCAAAGGCAGGAGGTGGGGCTTAGTGATGACTCGCCCTATCGTCCCTCCTTCCTTGCTTTATACTACGCTGCAGCTAGCATAGCCTGTCATGAATGCTCAAGCTAGTTAGCATAGCCACCATTGACAGCATTAACATTGTCCCTGTTAACACGTTTAGCAGTGAGTGCATGAGATTGATGAATCCGGAGCGATGCATTTCATCCAACACCAATAGTAGCTCTGGGACTGTAGCTTCTTTATTAGCTTGCTAGTGAGATGCTAATTGATTTCAGAGTTTTCTTGCGCACCATCCAAGTCCTCCTGCAGAGGGTTGGGCACCAGACGGCAGTTATCAGGACCAGGCGGCAGCAGGTCAGGGATCCCATCATCATCGTCGTCGTCATCACACTCGTCCCCCTTTCCGTCTTTGTCTGTGTCCAGCTGAGAGCTGTTGATGACGGCGGGGCAGTTGTCCCGGGAGTCTTGGTGTCCGTCGCCATCACTGGAGACGAGTTAAAAATCTGAAACTCACACTGAAATACTCTGTCAGTTTATATGGTTGATGGTCACTTACCTGTCCTTGTTGGTGTCACATGGATCTCCAATCAAGTCATTGTCTGCGTCCATCTGAGAAACACGGCATGAGTTGTTAGTAAGGGTCTGTTGTGACAGCAACAGATGATCCATTGGTGGACAAACAGGTCTGGTTTTCTTTGGGGCTCTTGAAACTGCTGATCAGGTACCAGGAGGGAAGAAGAACCATGTCTTCTGAGACTGCAGCAGGAAAACCTTGGGATTCGGAAAAACTGTGGTGAAGGATTTTCATTTGCCGTTTGAAACTTTCCAATGGGTTCTGGAAACCCATTGGAAGGAATCCCACCAGGCTGTTTGGCTTGTTGGGAGACAACTCAGTATGATGATGTTGTCCATTGGAAACCTCGAGCCGGCTCTGAAGGTTCAGGTCAGAGTTCATCACTACAGCCAGATTTCAGTCTCTAGTTTCCAGCTGTAGTATTTGAAGCTGTGTGCACACATTATTCTAAAATGTTCACAGTGGTGCTGGTAAGAAGAGCTCTGTGGCACTAAAAGGCTTTTATTTATTTATTGTAGTACTGATGTCAGTTCAATGGGACAACTAAGTCTTTCCAAATCTGAGGATTTCCTGTTTTCCCAGATCCTTTTGTTTCATTTTTGTTTCATTGTTAGAACAGCACTCCACTGCATTTTCAGGTTGATGCTTTTGGACATCTGGCGTATGCAGCACAGTGTGTTGCATAATTAATAAGAGTAGTGAGCTATCTACCTGTCTGCGGCCCTGTAGGAGCCCATAACTACCCAACCATGACAGAAACACACTCCAGAAGTGGCAGAGTTTCATTTTAGAGTGCAGTTGATACGCAGGTCATGAAAACATGGAGGAAAAGCCGTTTTTCACCTGGTCTGGGTTGGGAACGTAGGGACAGCTGTCGCAGGCGTCTCCAACTTTGTCTTCATCTCTGTCTTTCTGGTCAACATTGGGAACCCTTTTGCAGTTGTCCATGACATTTATGATTCCTGGCAATTTTAATAATACCAGTAAATATGAAACAAAATGAAATTATAAGTTGACTGAATATTTATGACTTTTAGGTGCTTTTTGTAAAGTCACACAGTCAAAAGTATCAATAAATTGGGTTATTAGCCTGACTGAGGATCAGGAAGTAATTTTTCAAAGCCATATTTTCACCATTTTTAATCATTAATAAATGTCAATTTCAAATTAAATATCAGTTAACTTGCTTATTAAATATTTAATTTTCTAACTAAACATTTAGTTTGGACCTAAATATTCAAATTGGAAAAAAATATTTTGTTTGTAAACTAAATATTTATCTTGGGGCTAAATATTTATCTTCAACTAAACATTTAACTGTGAACTAAATTGTTAGCTTTCTATGTAAATATTTACAAAAAAAAACAAATTTTTTTTCACCGACACCATCACCTGCAACAAGGAACAGAGAGGGTCCTGAGAAAAGAAAGTACACCCTCTTTCATTGATATTTATGATACAAAATATTTTTTTCCAATTTGAATATTTAGGTCCAAACTAAATGTTTAGTTAGAAAATTAAATATTTAATTAATATTTAGCTCTTAGATTAGAGCTAAATATTAAAATTTTAGCTAAATATTTTGTTGGCCAGTTAAATATTTAGTTGCACAAATATTTATTGCACTGGCTATTTAGTTCCAAAAACTTATTTATCTTTGAGATAGCTAAATATTTAATTAGCTTTCTAATTAAATATTTAATTTGATGCCCAGACTTTCATAAATGAGCAACATGAATATGACTTTTTTTTATTGCTGTTATGTTTCTGAATCTGTAACTTTCCAAATGTCACCCAAACGAATTTCGGTTTCCATTTCTAAGTTTTAGATTTCTGTCATTGGAGGTGGAGATTCTTACCGTCTCCGTCCATATCTTCATCGCATTCATCACCAAGTGTGTCCAGATCCGTGTCTTTCTGGTCGTTGTTTTTCACCGCTCTGCAGTTGTCGCACGCATCTCCAAAGTCGTCCTCATCAATGTTTGTCTGATCAACGTTGGGCACCAGCTTGCAATTATCCTGCAGACGATAAAATTTAGTCTCTTTCTTACCAAACCAGTGGAAAACCTGAAGGCGTTTCTGCTTGTGTGTGAACCTGTGTGTTTGGGATCCCATCCCCATCTGCGTCGTCATCACAGGCGTCTCCAATCCCATCGTTGTCGGCGTCCTCCTGGCCGGAGTTTGGCACGGTGAGGCAGTTATCCTGCAAACACAAACTCTTGTTACAGTTTCTTGCACTAAACTAAACTAATATGGGAGGCATATTTACTGAAAAGTAGTGATCTTGGAAACTCACCTTGTTACAGGTTAGATCAGGACAGCTCAGCTTCTCGTCAGGGAAGCCATCGATGTCTGTGTCCGTTCCACACAGGTATCCGTTACCTGCCCGTCCCACTCCGCACTGTGAATTTTAGACATTATTTAGGAGCTTGTTTCATAAAATATCAGCCATCCAAAGTACAAGCTAGGCTGCGCCACCTGACATTCGATTGTCCCCTCTCGGTGGACGATGCACTCGGCGCTGGCGTGGCAGGGATTGGGCTGGCCGTTCCCACAGGCCCGCTCAGGCTTACAGCTGAGTCGTTGGTCCCCAACATAGCCGGGCTTACAGGGACCGCATCTGAACGAGCCCTAAGCACATTCAGAAACTTAAAAACCAAAGCGTCCAGTCCTCCTGAACGGGCTTCCCGTTCATCAGAGAAGGAAACAAAAATCTAACTAATTCTGTATGGAAACCTCCAGACAACAAATGCTTTAACAAAACGTGTTCACATCCCTGATAGTGAGACATGGAGTGCTATGGATGCTGTAACTTTTCACTATCTCTTCTAAATAAACATACATAGCCTTTAATTAATCTACTGAGTTGAGAGAAAAATAAACAAGGGTATTTATACGCTTGACAGTCCGGTAGATTTCAGTATTTTTTAACTGCTTTAATTGTATTTGAATGAAACAATGCAAATCAATGAACGTATAATATTTGTACAGCTGATTTAGCAAGACTCTAATTTCCATCCATAGTCACTAAAACAAATGCAGCATACAAAAATAACACTAAAACAATATAATAAATAGAAATAAGACATACAGAAATGATAACAAAAACTATGTTTGAGTTAAAGTAAACCTTAGATCCTCTCATTTAATGATCTACTTTGTATGTTTTGCAGGAAACTGATATGAAATGTCATTTCTACTCACAGGAGTGTTCAGACAGACAGAGTTTTCCACACAGCCACCATTGCTGGAACCTTCACACTCATCTATGTCTTTGCACACCTTGAGCAGAAAAACAGAAACATAGACAATTATGGTTTACATTCATAAATTTCACCCATGTGAACAACGCTGGAGGACAGAAACACGATTCACTCATAGCCGCGCCGCTGCGGTACAACGACTCGGTTAACTAAATGAAACCTGGAGATTTTATTAACTAGTTCAAAGGGAAAATTAGACGTGGAAAAATGACGCTTAAAAACCATTGAAGAAAGACTCAAAACTACTTGTATTCTTTCTTTTTTTTTCTTGTTCTCTGTGACGCTACAGTAGATCGGACTGGTTGCTATAGCAACTGACTAACACCAGCTCCACTAGTGTATCCGGATACAACACTAAAAAACATGGAAACATTTCCCACACAAAGAATTCAATATTCAGTCGGTTAGTTTTAACTAAAAAGTGATCATCTGAACAAAGTGGTGGCTAATTTACCTGATTATTGATTTTCTGTCAGAGTTGGTGTGTGGATCGCCTTTTAAAAATATTTTAACAGTACAGAAACTCACTGAATTGGGTATGAAAGCTGTGGCTCAGCTGATCCTGACCTGTTTGTTGGCTGTGGCGTAAGCGAGTCCAACCCCCTGGACCTGAGGTCCGGTGTATCCGGCAGGACAGGAACCGCAGCGGAAACCAGGGGAGGTGTTGATGCAGCGGACCCCCATGTGGCACGGCATCACCTTACACTGGAAACGGCACAGATAAAGAAGCACAACACTCAAGGCACAGGAAGAAGATAAGACGATGCTTGGTTTTGGTCTCTTTCCTCAATATTCATGTATTCTGATACTTTAACCTCTTTTGAGCTTCATCCATTCATCCCTCTATTTGGGCATCCAGCCGTTCGTTTGTCCATATGTCCATCAGTTTGACAATCTGTCCACCAATTTAACTGTCCATGCAAAGGCTGGGCAATAAATCAATTACAATGTATATTGCAATAGACATGTGATCAATATCCATAGATGATATGTCTGCAGGGTCAACTAACTCACTCACTCACTCTTGGTTACCTAGCAACCACCTGTTGGGTAACTGGTGCAGCAGCAGTTTCAGGATTCTCCACTGCACCTCATAGCTGCTTAAAAATCAAAAGCAACGGCGTCGAGCGAAAACTGGATAACAGAAAATGTTACGCCTCCAGTTTGGCAGCTTCTCAGACATTTGAAACAGAAAACAAATCGATAATTATCGACATCTGCTGTAGGGAATACTTTTATCTTTACATGTTTTCCAGCCATGTTGTAAAGGCCTAATCCAACCATCCTCTTCTCCATTAGTGAGCAATAAAAACAATGTATTTTCCTAATCTTTAGGAGCTTTACCTCGTCCACGTCCGTGCAGCGCGTCCCGTTGCCCTCCATGCCATCAGGACAGGCTCCACACTGCGGGCCCTCAGGGGACTCTGAGCACTTCACACCGGGATGGCAGGGGTTGGGCTCACAGGGAGAGACGGGCTGGATGCCCCCCATTCCTGGGAGAGACGCCATGATGTAAACATTACTGGTGGGAGGGGAGCCCAACATGTAACCAACCAACCAAACATCCAACCAACAGCTGTCCGTCCATTCATCTTTTCTTTCCATTCTTTCTTCCATTTATCAAATTATGTGCAAACATGTTGACTCTAATCTGAAAGTTGAATATTTTAATATAAACATCCTTATTAATTAATTTGACTAACTCACCACAGGCTTCACACTCCATGACTGTATTCTTTAGGAACACTATTTCTCTGACCTGTAATAAACAACGAATCGGCTGATTAAATAAACATCAGCTGCTCCTTTAATGGAAACAACAGACCCAGTTTATCTACGGAACTAATTTGGAGCCATAAAGTTTGTTCAAAAGACTTTGAACTTTGTTCAAAACTGGAAAAAAAACAACACTTGAATCTGAAAAGTTGTTTTGAACATTTCATATAATTTTCAGTTTCAAATATTTTATTTTCATTTTATTTGACAGTTTCAAAACTTTTTTCAGTTTTAATTATTTTCTTTTGAACAAACTTTTTGGCCCTAATTTAGCTCCAGACCAATTCAGTGTTAATGAACCCACCCTCAGTCATCAACAGTAAATCAGTTTCTGGACAGTGAATGAGGTTTACCTGTTGCTTCAGCAGCTCTTTAATCTCGGCCAAAGCGAGGTTTGTCATTTTAATCTGACTGATAATTTCTCCATCTGGTACAGACAGAAAACACATCAGCTGGAGTCCACAAACAAATTAACATCCCTTCAGTTAAACATAGTTATGACAGCAAACTGGGGTAATTGTGGGTAGAAAAAAGGACATTTCTACCAAAACACTGAAGTTTTGAGATTAATCTCAGAAATGTCCTGAAAAAAAAAAAAAAAAAAAAAAAAAAATATATATATATATATATATATATATATATATATTTTAGTGAAGTATCGGTGTTCGTTGTGTATTTTTTATCCATCTTTTTTTTTTTTGAGGACCAAACTCCAAATCCAGTGTACTTTACTGTGTGTAGTGCATCATTGTGGCATATTGTGTTAAAATTTCCGATCTATGCATTTTTAAAATGCATAGATCGGAAAAAAATATATATATATTTTTTTCTTGCAAAGTTTTGAGTTTTCAAGCTGAGAAATTAAGTAGTAAACAGAAAATGTTAATAATAAAAAGAAAATAGAAACAACAATTAAACAAAAATAAATCTGAAATACAAAAAACTAAATTTAAATCAACAATCAAGACAAAAAACTGAAACTAAAAGTCTAATCATCAGTTTGTTCCAAATCTCAATTTATTGGACAGTAAAACATGTTTTTTTAAATCTCTGCCGTTACAAAGTGACTTTTTGTATCTTTGGTTCCTAGAAATATCTCTGGCTCTGCCGGCTGGACAGGCTGACGTCCCGCTGAGCAAACAGGAACCCGAGAGGGCGGATTTTACCTTCTGAGGCATCAACTGTGTCAACATCACGGCTCTCTGTTAACAAATGGAGGAGCATCTGAAAACGGCCAGTTTTTTTCAGATTTACTGCCTCTGCGGTCCCGGCTGTGTACGTTTCTCCTGGTGTTAACAGTCAGGAAGCTCTGCTTGACAGATTAACTCTGGTCGCTTGAGAATTCAGTCATGTAAGCCTGAAATTTCTCAGGCAGCGTCTGTTCAGTCCTATACAAACATCAAAACGGCTTACAAAGCAGCTCTGGGCAAACATTTCACATTTCTGTTACGCTTCGTTTTCTCAAGCCAAACTTCACTGGGATCTAATCAGGAGGACTTTATATCAAATCAGCCTGGCCTTTAACAAATGGAAAATATGTTTTCTCAGAATAGTTTGCTAACATTCAAGGTAATAATATGGCGAAATAGTTAAAACTCTCACTTTTATACAGCTTTGCTTAGAAAACTGCATTTTTGTGGCGTTTGTCAGATTATGAGTGAAACTGATGTGAGTGGATATTCCTATGTAAACAGACAGTTTGCGGTTTTGAGCGTTTATATCTCTCACACGCTAAATTAACGTCCGATGTTTCTGCCCCTCTCTACGGAATCCAAAGAATGCCAACACTGCAAAGTACGTTGTTAACACACAAGAAACAGCGAACTGTAACTGAACCACCCAACCAAAAAAATGACAGATTGTTTTCATCCAATCAGATCACAACCAGGTTAAAATACTTCAGGAAGTGACAGAAGTTACAAAAAAACCCAAATTCTCCTTGAATTATGTTTGCCTACATCCCTTAAGTTTTTTAAATGTTTGATTCTCCACTGATTACAAAAGTCACCAGAAATGTGCAAAATGTTAAAAACAACGGAGGATTTTTAAATTGAAAACATTTTGAGTTCACTTTCCGGTTTTTCTTTTTCAAATAGACACTTTGTTAGTCTGGGTCTAACAATCTGTAGAGGTTTTAAAACATGATTTTAAAGCCCACAGTTCTTTTTTTTTTTTTTAAACAGCTCATTCATCCACTGAAGTCTGAAATGTTTTGTCTCCGGCTCCAAAAATGATTTTCCAGATATGGAGAAGATAGAAGACTTTCTGGAAATCGCATTTTCCAGCCAAGCCGCAGATGCAGGAATGAAAAGCAGTGGGAGTCCGAAAGTTTGAACAAGCTGTGGTTCTGTGGTAGAAAGACTCTGGTTTTTCATGTGTCCTGGTTTATTCTAAATGAAACTGCTAAACAGGAGACATTAAAGTTCATGTTTCAGTTTGCAGCAATGTTTTTGTTTCCGAAAATATTTTTTATGACTGCCAACAAATCTAAGGCCTTTTTTTTCTTTATTGATAACCCAGTAGCTTACAGTAGCACTTAGTGAAATAAAAGGTATAATAAATATGTGAAACATTAAAATACAGAAGATTTTTACGTTGAAAACAGTACCATTAAAACTGACCATTTATTACAATGAACAAATTTGAAACTCTTCTTAAAAAGTGTTTAATTGAAAAGTGTAAATGCTATTTTGTATAATCTTAATTGGATTTTGTGACATTTTATTGAAAAATTCTATTTTATATTAAGTGTAATTAATTACAGTGCATGTAATATAATAAGTTAGTTATTTTTTGTATATTGCATCTCGGTTTCACTCTCGGCCTCAATATTCTGCTAACGTTAAAAAAAAAATGCAATTGCGAAATAAGAAATTGCAAAATAAGTCATTAAAACGCATGATTTGAATCCTCCTCCTGCCACGTCCTGTTGTCTCCTTCATCGTCTCCAGCAGAAGTAACATCCGGTTGTTGATCATGTGAATTGTGATTCAAAAGAGTCTTTACAATTTAGATACTCCTAAAAAAAAACTTCATCCCAGCGCAAGATAACACTTATCAAGAAATATTTTTTCAAAATTGCCGCGTTTCAATTGAGCTAATTTATTTAATGCGCTGCGTTGTGGCGAACGCTGACAGAGGTATTGCTTGATGAGTGCAGCGGTTGTTGCATCCCGTGTTTAGCGTTTCTCCTGCCTGACCAGCAGATGATCGGGATGAAAGCTGGACCCTCATGAGAGCGAAGAACAGGAAACATGTTCCTCTCATCAGCAGCGGCTCGGTTTGGATCCCACAGCAGAAAGAGACGCGAGTAAATCACTGTTTCTTTAAAAAACGGGCAAAACCTGGAGCCTCAGTAATTATTTCCAGATCATTATTGAGAGAATTTGAAACTTTCAGGAAATACCCACATGCTATAGTCTTCATCACAACGGATTTTTACATGATAATAATGCAACACTTTAAATAAAACATGAAGATTTAGCTTATTTATTTAGCTTTGTCAAAGTTTGTTGACTTTTAATTCACTTATTGTTTTAAAAACAATAAGCAACAAACTGAATATTAAGCATGAAGCAGGATGGGTTTACCCCTCTGTCCCGTTACCAGGTTTCCTCCCAGGCAGAGGACGCAGGTCAGCGCTACGAACCGCAGCATGATGGGAGCAGCTTCGCCTTCGCTCTCCTGCCCTGGACTCAGCGCTCCTCCTGCCAGCCTGACTTTATGTCCCTCCCCTGTTCTCTGGCCCCTTCCCCTAAAGCTGCTGATCTAAACCTCCAGCTCTTCCTCTAAAGCTCCTGATCTAAACCTCCAGCCCTTCCTCTAAAGCTCCTGATCTAAACCTCCAGCCCTTCCTCTAAAGCTCCTGATTTAAACCTCCAGCCCTTCCTCTAAAGCTCCAGGAGATGGAGCGAAAAGAACTGATTCTGCATAACACACAAGTAAATAAGGTTACAATGACGCGGTTTGACTGATTAAACTTTACGGACAAAAATAACATTTAAATGTTACAGTTTTGTAGACAGTGATAAAAAGCTAAATGAGTCAACAAATAAGAAGGTCTAGTTTACACAAAGACTTTTTTATGCTGATTTTTGTCCCGATTTTACCCTTTTGTATTAAATCCATAACCCAAATACAGACTGGGAAAATACCAGTTTCCCCAGTCTAAGGGTGTTTTCACACCTGAGAGTCTGGCAGACTTGGTTTGATTGGGACCAAAACTTAATTTTAGCAGTTGGAGGATTTCTTTTCTCTTTAGCTGGAGAGAAAAGAGAAATCTTGTTTAGTCCGCTCTAATCCAGCTCCAGTCCGTCTGCGCAGAAAAGTCCGGTTTGTTTGGGAGGTGTGAATGCTAATCGAACTCTAAAGTGAACTCTGGTGCGCCAACAAACCTCGGTCTTGGTTTGGTTGAAGTCAACCTTAGTGTGGTTTCAATCTGAATACAAGAAACCTGAGACTGTTCCAAAGCAGGAAGTTGACTACAGTGCATGGCATTCTGGGTAAATAAAAACTAAGACGCTAGCCTTGTGCTAGAGTCAGAAATGGCTGATCTTTTACCAATGACAAGAGAGAAATCCTACAAACGCCATTTTTGCTTACATTTCATGAAGAAGGAAGTTGCACTCGGAGGTTTTTGTGTTCTTTCATTCAGTGGATCTTGGTGTAGCGCCCCCACAGGCGAGGAGGGGAACAGGTTTCTTATTTGCTTTGGTTGGTTTGACACAAGAGAATCACATCAATTTAACAAATGTTGCAACTTTGGTCCCAAATTGTACCGAATCTCCCGGACTACCCAGACTACCTGGTGTGAAAACAACTTTAAAATTTGCTTTTTTGGCTGATAACACATTCACATCTCCCCCAACGAACCAGACTTATAGGCAAACAAACTACAGTTGGATTAAAGTGACTGAATGAATGCATACTGAGACAATGAATGGTTTTCAATAACTGCAGAACAGACAACCGCTGTAATTACCAAAAATCTTTGAGTTAGTAAGGAGTCAATCAAAGATGGAGAATCTCCAAAAGTTAAACCTCTGGCTGAAAATTCAAAATGTTACACTGACACATATTAACCAGCTAGTAATAGTCATTTTCTCCCTCGCAAACAGAAAACACCATAACACAATATTTCTCTTGATTTCATTTATTCATAGAAATTTGGTTTCATCTCAGAAAACGGGAAGGATGTTAACTTCTGTAACACCTTTAATTTCTGATGGAGAGTTGAATAAATTTGTCCTTTTTTGTTTTTCTGAATAACAAAAGTTGACCAATTTTATGGAGCTAAAATGGGTCCGTAAAGTTTAGTTAAAAAGAAAAATAATTGAAACTGAAATGATTTTGAAAATAAAACTTTGAAACTGAAGATCAATGAAAATGAAAAAACTATTTGAAATTGGAAAATAAATTGAAACTGAAAACAAAGATTTCAAAGTAAAACGAAGCTGAAGAATCAAATCTATTTTTCATATTCAATGTTTTTGAGTTTCAGTTTAAAAAAAATTTTTGGTTTAAATATATTTTTTGGTTTCAAGCCTTTTTTCCAGTTCATTATTCTTTTGAACAAACTTCATGGCCCAAATTTTGCTCCATTATTCTCAGGAACAAAAATATTGATACGGCGCCGTGGCCTTGTCGCCTTGCGGCCCCTGAACCGCCGCCGCTCACCGAGCAGCGCTGGGCCGAGATGCAGATTCTCCCAGACTCTTGAATGATCGGGTTTCGGATGTCCAGGTTTGGCTGCTGTGTGAAACGTTTGCCTTGGTATTTACAGTCCTCCAGCTTTGTAAAATGCAAAAAGCACCATGTTGCTCCAATAAAAAGGGTTTCGTCCGGGGACAGATCGAACTGCTCTTGTCCTTATGGAAGTCGGACGGCATCAAGTCCGATGCAGTTTCACCAGAGCGACGTCTTACTCGGCTTTCTTGGCCTTCCTCTTGCGAGCGCCTTCGCTCAGCTCCTCTTTGCTTTTGAGCGGTGAAGACGGCGCGGCGCCGGCGGGAGGATGATGGTTGTCCTCCTCGCCGCCGCCCAGAGGAGAGCCGAACAGCAGGTGGCAGGTCCAGGACTCGACGAGGCTGAAGGGGGATCCGTGAGAGTGGCGGGCCGTCATCACCACCTGGAGACGAGAACGGCCAGAAACCTCAGTTTCATCTGAACTCGGCCTTCAGTTCAGAGTCAAACTGCACAGCAGCTTCCTGCTACTTATCACACAGCGTTCATCTGATCACCCATTCACTCAATTACACTTGAATAACTTGTTAAAAATATACTTTTTTACTACGCTGTACTTTTTACTTTACTTCATTTTATTATGAAGTATTTTGACTCTTACTTGAGTAAAATTTCTGCATTTGGCCCACGGAGTGAAAAACATGTTTTAACCAAACATTCACCACAGTCAGACACACACCTGCAGTTTCTGTTAAATTAATTTTTTATTGATAGAAACTGATTTGAAAATATTTTCTTTTGCCTGCTTTTCGTCATCTTTGCTCATTTATATAAATTATTGTCATTTTGGTCCATAAAATACAAAAATTTCCACTATATTTTGATCAATCTGATGATGTAATTTTAAATATTAAATGATTGATAATTTGATCAGTTACTCAGTACTTCAATAGACTTTTTACCAAATAATTTTTTCCTCTTATTGAGTAATTTCTTTTCACTTTTCCTTGAGTGAAAGTTTGTTGAAGTCGTGCTGCTCTTACTAGAAAATAATCTTTGGCTACTCTACGCGCCTCTGGCCGTACATGACACGATGCCCAGTGAGGGTTTTACCTTCGTCGTGGCCATGAAGAGGGTGAAGATGAGGATGAGGACGCTCTTGGACACAGGCAGCCAGTGGGACTCTTGCAGGGTGAACAGAATCGCTCCGTACAAGCTGGCTTTAGTCGGGCTGCCGAGAGCAAAGAAAAGCTGTGATGCACCTGAGAAAGTGTTTCATCAACCTACAAAAATTTAAAGGTGAATTATTATTATATCTCCTTGAACAATCATACAATCGTACAAATTTGAAAAGCAGAAGTGGAGCCTCCTGCACAACCAACAAGGACGCAGCAAATGGTTTCTGGCAAGGTTCGAATAGTTTTTGGTTTTCCAAATTGAGTTAGTTTAGCATTTGCCAGTTTGTACAACTTAGTTAAATATTTAGTTTTTATTACTTTATAGTAGTAGTTTTAGTTTTTTCATACTTTGGTTCAACATTAAAAAGGCAGCAGAAGTTTTCACACTCTCCTCTTACAATGACATGTTGAGGATCTCGTTGGTGTCGGGCCTCCACACGCCGCGCAGCAGCTGCTCAAAATTGGAAATAAGAGCCACTCCAGAACCTGAAAGGATAAAAATAGCAGGAAAAAAATGAGAACAAGAGAGAAAAGGTCTGTTGTCCTCATCAGACGGATGAATAAATACTTAACACTTCTTGTTATTGACAAGAAGGAAAGGGCAGACGAGCATAAAAGGTAAAAATCACAATAAATGTATAATTTTTGTTTTTCTGCTTTCATATGAAACTAACTGGAAAATATGAAAATGGTGAATTTGGTCAGAGAAGTGAAGAACTTCAGATTTGGACCCGTTATTGAAACTCATCACAGTCTGATGTTTCCAAGGAATTTCCACACACAGCAAATAAAAACATGTCATTTGAAAAATAATAATAGAGCAATAAAAATCAATAGTTTTTACCAGAAATCTGAAAAATGTTAATTTCAAAAGTTACGTTTAATTTGCCATGTTTCAACAGTAAATAACATTTTCCAAAGTTTGGCTTAATTACAGTTTAAATATCAAACACTTTTAAAAGACTTTATAAAGAAATTAAGCACTTTCCTAATTGAAATTTAAGCATTTTATTTGCATTAAAGTACCTACTAAAAATGTACTCTTTAAAATATTTAAATTATGACCTGATCCTGTTTTAATCTGGATTAGAAGAGCTGCTAAAATGTAATTTAAACACCGTATGATCTGTTAGATTGCTGTTGGCCGACCTTTGACGTATCCAACGATCACCATGATGAAGTATCCGTGGTGGTAGGCGTGGTGGGCGTGGTGGACGCCAGCGGCGATCTTACGGGTGCGGACGACCTCCTTCAGAGCCACCAACACCAGCTTGACCGGCAGGAAGGCCACGCACTTATAGAAGAGGTTCAGGGGGCAGTAAAAGATGAGGTACCTGTCCAGGTTTAACACAGGAGAGTCATCAACGGCACCAACACTGAAAAAACAAAATAGTACCAAGTAGTTCTGGTGGAGTTTCTGGAGCAAATATCTTGGTTCACTTTAAATAAGACCAAACTGGGCAGGTTGTTTCTCTTCCCATGTTATAAGTGAAATAATCTGCCACTTATAGAACATTTCTATCAATATTAAGTAATTATTGACTTACAAGCTTCTCTGCTGAAAAGTTACTTACAACTCAGTTTTGTTTTATTTTACGCGTACCAAGATATTTACACAAAAACGAAGCCAAAAATACTCTGTAAGATTTTGTTCTGTTTCAAACAGCGTTGTGTCAAACAAACTGAACTCGTTGAAATAGCTGTTCCCCTCCTTGCCTGAGGGGGCGCTGCAACAAGAACCACTGAAGGAAACGACTTGAAAACCTCAAAATAAAACTGTTTCAGTGGTTGGAGAATTTTTCCTTTGTCTTTGGTGAAAGAACACAAGTCATTTCTCCCAGTAGCACTAGATTATCGCTAGGTTTGTTTCGGTTGTTTTTACCCAGAATGCCTTGCGTTGAGAATAACTTCTTTCATCACAAAATGTGAACAAAAATACAGTGGCATCAGATTTTATTTGTTGTAGTATTTCTCTTTTGTCCATAATCCATTTCTCCTGCCAGAGCGAGACTAGCATTTCTGTTTTGCATTCACACTGCATCAGAGTTCACGTCAACCAAACTGATACTTTATGCAGATGAGAATTCACTTTTTGGTCCAAATCGGAGAATCGGACTGCAGTTCAAATTCAGCGGCTGGTGTGAACGCACCCTTAAAATCCAGAATATTAACTGGTCCATCTTGTGTCATCTATCATCTGAAGAGTGTGAGTATGCTCTCACCAGACGGCTGAGGCCAGCAGGATGTGGCTGTTGTATTGGAAATAGTCGAGTGGGCTGCTCCCGAGCATGATGTCTGCCAGGATGTAACTACCGAAACAGTAGAGCATGGCGCAGAGCCAGGAGGCCACAGGGCTCCGGCGGGAAACCTCAACCGAGCCTGCAGAGGAAAAACATGTCCAAATGCTTCACAACACTGGGAAAAAACATGAAACAGGGTTTTAAACCTCATTTAATTCATTTTAACTGAGAAAGCAAATAAATGGAGGGAGAAAAGTGCAGGGATATAAAAGGCTTTACTTTGGTGACTCCTAGTGGTGACATGACGACATGACAGCCCAAAGTCCAAACCGGTTCAATCCAGAGGTTCCTAAACTTCACAAGTTGTTCATTTGACCTCCGGAAAATATATATCATCATGTCACTCTGTATTTAGTTTCTCACTTATTACACACACAGTGATATAATCACATGCATTTTTAAAATTATTTTTAAAAATTACATTGTAAAGCTTAATTTGATTATTTAAAACTTTTTTAATTTGTTGTGCATTTACATTGAGTTGTCTAACGACAGTCATTCATTTGGTGTTTTTATATTTTGGTCCTCGATAAACATCATGATGAAAATAATGATCATATTTGACCCACACACTTGGTGTCCTGCGCCCTCTCAGGTTACCCAAACCCCACTTTGAGAACCGCTCGTTAAATATAAATAGCATTCAGTCTTAATAATTACATATTAATAACTCAGTAATTAGTTCCTTTTTCTGCAAGTTTTACAATCAAATATAAAGACAGCTTGTGTTTACAAATTATTTTTATTTAAAATTGCAGTAAAAGGTTTATAATTATGAAGTTCTTGTCAGCATCCAACGGCCATATTGTTACTAAAAACAGTGAAATCATATTATCAGTGGTTTCCTCCTGTGGGGCGTATCGTTGTCTACACCCAGCCTTGTGTTTCACGTCACGCCCTGATAAAGCAGCTCATGATCCTGGAGTAAAGTTTCCTTCAACTGAGTAAAAATACAGAATTACAGCCAAAAACTATGAAAACATATGGAAAACATGCAATAAAATAAATCTGAACTATCCTCTGCAAGAAACGTTTGGTCGGATTTAACTTCAGTCAGTGAGGAAAAAATGTTTAAGGTGCAGAACTAAAATAGTTTTTTTTTCTTACTTTTCTGATCTTTGAAGTTTTTAAATCTTACAAGACAGAAACACAAAATCTTTTTATACACAAAAGATTAACTTAAAAATAATATTTCAGCAAAATATTGGCGGTTGTTTTCAATCAACAGTTCCTTAATATGAATAAAAAGTACCGGCAGATTTAAAACAAAGCTAAAGCATCATGTAGTTTTTTTATTTAACTTGTATTCTTTGTTGCAGTATATTTTGTTTGTTTGTTTTTGTCATATTCCAGCCATTTTACCTCCGTTTGTTTTTATAGTGATGCTGTTTCAGCACCAAGAAGATATAAAAAGTTTTCACTCGTATGGAAAAAATGATTTCCAAAGTGTTTCCTGGTGTGGCTCATAAAAACTAAGCAATGCGGAACAAAAGCAGGTTTATACAAGGCAACAAAAGGCAAAGTAAAACATGCCAAATTCATATCTAACACAAAAACATAACTTTGCTTCTGGAGTAAAAGATTTTGAAAAAGTAAAAACTTTCTTTGTTCCTGACGTTCAGATTATTATTACATTTGATTGAATTTTTCAATTGTTTATAATGTAATAATTACAAAGTTACCAAAAGTGTGACGTCACATGAGACCTTTAATATATTGATAAAATCCATGAACAAACTGTTAAAATATTAATAACTGTGACTTGAAGTTAAATAAAACATCTTTTCATATCAGCTCCTCCAGGGTTTTGTGATTGTTTTTATTTCTTTTGCAGTCAAAATTGTTGACTTTGTCATAGTAATCATAAATAATTGCCAGAAATATTGCGATATTTACTTTTTATATTGCTTATGTGGAAGCTGGAAGCAAATGGGGCCACAAAAATGTGATTTTTTTTTTTTAATACCAGTTTTAAAACACACTTTCGGTACTTTTTATTAATATTTACTGAACAATTCAAATTTAATTAAAATGAACAAAATAGTTTATGTTGAAAACAGATTGTCTATAATTTTTGGATTGATTGTTTTGCTTTTGAGAAAAATGTTGGTCCAAAATTAACAAGGATGCAAAAAATCTTGTTAATAAAGGGGAAAATATTTTGTGTACCTAATATTTTTTTAAGTTGTTGAAAAATGGTTCACCTGCGTCAACCACCTATGCTTGCAGACCAGATTAGCAGATCATTTGGGCCGCCAAAAACCCTCCAGAGGGCCGCAAATGGCCCCTGAGCCACACTTTGGACACCCCTGATATACCAAATAATGTTATTGTGGAAAATAATATCAGACAGACAAATGTTTATTGGAAATTGCACCATGGTTTGAATTAAACCTGGATGAACATCTTAATGAGATAACTTTCTAACTACAGTAATAACAGTATAATAATTATAGATTTGTTGGAGCGCCGACATTAAAGCTGAGCTGCAGGAGCAAATCTCCAGCAACAGGTGGGTGGGGGGTTCATGGTCCGACTGGTGCTTAGCGCAAGAGCAATCTGATCTCTGAAAATGCTGCCCTGCCTATAAATACATGCAGCTAAGGGCGAAAATCCATCTTATTATTGGGGGAGACCAGAAACAGGGACTATTTCTGGATTGGTCAGCAAAGTAAAATGTGGTTTCAATTTTTCTCTGTCTTCAAGCTGCACCATCAAAAATGACGAGTAACTAACAATGAATAACTAAAGTGTTTTTTCAGTAAACAACCTGTTGAGACCCACAGAAGTGAAACGAGACTTCCTCGCCACTGTCGGGCCTGACCTCTGACCCCACGGTCTTCTCTTCCTTCAGCCTGAAAGGCTCATTCATGATCTGGGTTGGCAGCAGAAGAAATTTGACTGTCAAATTATTGGTATGAAAATGAGCTAATGTTCAGGACGGAAAACAGCCGCATGCTGGAGTTGAACCTACAACTCAATAAAAACTCTTTAAATGACCAACATTCACTCTGTTTTCTGACATTTCACTGCATTTCTTTCCTTATAATATGTCAAAGTGAAACCTACAGGCAGCGAGCTGACAAATTTTAAATTAATTAATGAAACAGGAAAGGGTGTTAATTCACTGGAGTCACTTTGTTTTGGGGCTACGGTTAGCGGCTACATGTAGCATCTCTACAGGGCAGCTAACTCCAAAGATAGCTTCACTTTCAGGAAGATAACTGTCAGACGGGGAACTGCTAACTTTAAACTAGCTAAAAACTTTTTGTTTTAAGTCTAATTGTATAATTTTGCTACTCAGTTTGAACATTAATGTCTTTATTATTTTATGCCTCCTGGCTTGTTAAGGAGAGTTTATATTCTAGTTTTGTTTAAGATATTTATTGAAACTGTCACCATGTCCTGTTTGGTATGAGACAGATAATCTGTGGAAAGATTTGGCTCCTCTGGCTTCTCCCAGTGCAGGATAGAAACAGCCAATCAGAGTCAGGAGGTGGATCTTAACGCTGTCAATCACAACTTCCTTGCTGTCTGCTACTGCAGCTATCATAGCCTGTCATGAATGCTAAAGCTAGTTAGCATAGCAACCGAAGGCAGCAGACAAACTGTTTTCCTGTGATGATAAAATCTTTCTCTGCCATTAACACATTTAGCAGCTTGTAGACAGGTTTGATTGACAGCGCTAAGACCCGCCTCCTGACTGATTGGTTGGTTTTGGTGCATTTCTTCATACAGCAATAGCAACAGAAAAATTTTGCAGCTTATATTGATTATTTGGGGTTGTAAAAGGTTTGCAAAAATTCAAATGGACTGAAATTTTACCCCAGAAACGAAACCGAGTCATGAAACCAATTTAGTTCCCCACTGGACTAAACGATTACGCATCATGCTAATACATGCAAACTGAGCAAGCTGCTGGGAACAGAAGTTAAAGACAACTGCTCTGCATGTTTCATTAATGTAAAATGAAGCATAAATAAAGCAGACAATGTCATGACTTTCACTGCGATTAGTGGAGAGGAAACTGAGGCCTGAAAAAGTGCAACACTTCAGAGGCCACTGACTCCATCTATTTCAGGCTCTTCTATTTATTGCTGGCATGCACAGGCCTTGTCTTCTCTCAGGTTTCATCCTTCTGCAGGCTTTCTTGCTCAAATGAGCCGAATTATGGAGAAAACCAACCCGGTTTAAGTCAGTCTGACAGAGTTCAGCTGTAGAGCCACAGCTGCAGTTTATGTAACAGGCCAGGCTTTATAAGGAAAGCTTACAATGTAACCCTGGACCAAACTAACTGAGTGAATCATTTAAATGACTCCAAAATGCAGCATTCAGACACATTTCTGCAGCTGGACTGACTCTGCGTTTGATTGCTTATTACCAACACTCACCTGGCTCGTACTTCAGGTAGAGGATGGAAACGATGTAATAGGCGACATCAAACACCGGAAACATTCCCATTTTGGAAAAAGCCTGAGCAAAATCGCCCAAATTCAGAACCGCGAGCACGTTTTCCATGTTGCCAAGTGAAAAATCCCTTTTATCTCCGTGTTTTTGTTATTTCTCTGAATTCCGGCTGCGCAGTCTGGATGAGAAGCTCGCCGCGCCTCCACCAAGCCCCCCAGGCTCGAAAGTAACGCCTGCGACACTCAAGCGCTCCTATTAATACACCCGAACATCCACAGGCTCCACAGGCGCCGCATCTTCATCCTCCTTCACGCGCCTCCATCCCGCAGCTGCATCCCGCAGAGAGGCAAAACTGGGTCGTTTAAAGGGTTAAACCCGCGAGCATCATAACGAAACACCGACACACGTGGCCGAGCTGAACATGGACGAAGGCTTTATTCAGTGGGGAAAAAAATAATCTGAAAAAAAATCCCAGATCCGGATCAGGTGATTATCTTCTCACCATCATTAATGGATCCAGAATAATCCGACCGACGGTGTTTATGTGGTTCCGCAAGATGATAATCTAGTCAAAGACACAGAAACGGTAAAATAAAATTTATCCATTCCACTTGATATTATCTTAAAATACATTCATTTTGGTTGTTTATCCTGTTTTTTAAGGAAAAAGGAAATAGCAGTAATAGTTGTTCTCCACCAGAGGGCGACAAAACACTTCTTGTTTCTACCGAGGTCGAAAAGTGACTCAATTAAAGTGTAAATATATTGCATAGTTTGAAATACATATATTAATTTGATTAATTATAATGTTCCAATTCCATATTAAATAATTAAATTTCATAATATTTCAATAAAATTAGCATTTATTGTGTTAAATGTTAAAAGCATTTCTCAAAGCATTATTTGTCTTGTTTTATTTATTTATTCTTATATTAAGCAACTATTTTATTACGTATTTTTTCAGTTCTGTTATGTCAAAATACAAAAGTACTACAATTTGTTGATTATTACCTTTTCATATAATTGAACATAAGCACAATGAAAGCTTCTGTTTAACGCATCTTTCATGCGTTGTAACAATTTTTCCATTTTATCAGTAGCTGAAAACAGAAACATCCTAATAAAAGATTGTAAAATGTGAGAGAAAAAGTTCTAAAGCATTATTTTATTATACTGTTCAAATGATTTAGATATTGATTTTAAAGATGGGGTTTGATTCAGCTTGACAACATGTTAAGTCTAGTTTAGATGCTGACGTCATTCACAGCCCGTTCTTCTGTATTTTGTACCCTACAGCATGTCTTAAAGGGACAAGTTAACGTTTTTTGCTTTGTTTCATCTGGTTCTGTCTTTACACTGACAACAAATAATACTCAAATTACTCAAATCAGATTAGTAGAGGTATGCCTCGCGTTTTCTGGAACTGTTTGCGAATTGTAAAAGGCCTTCTGTGCCTTGCAGTCTAAATCCAGGGCACAAAAACCTATTGCCCGCCGGAATAGCTTTCTAAAATCTTATTGGTTACGTTTCCGCGTACGTCAAGAAACCAGGAAGTAAAGTGTTTCTGTGATGTGGAGAAAATGCTCGGGGATCTGTTGATATTCGGGTAACTTGTAAATGTTTTTACTTTTGGTTTAGAAATAAGAAAAGTTTCTACTGATTAATTTGTTTTGAGCGTGTTGCTGTTTCCCAGTTTAGCGGGAAAACATCGATGAACGTTGTGAAGCGTTACTGCCAGCACAGCAGCTAACGCTGGCCTTAGCTTTCTGGTTGACAACAACACTTCTGTGTCTTTCTGTTCTCTTTAGGACGCTGCTGGTGAATGCGGGAGCTGTGCTGAATTTCAAGCTGTGAGTATAGCCACCTCTTAAAGCTAATTTAACAAGCGGTTACCTTCAGACTAGCAGCTGATGGTTTGTTTGTTTTTTCTCAGAAAGAGGAAGGAGTCCCATGGATTTGCAGATGAATCCGGAGCTCCAACAACAGGTATGAATAAGAGAAAGTTAAGTTTTAACTAACTATGTCTATTTATTTTATAATCATTTCTGCATACATTCTAATAGGCGAAAACATCAGAGAGTTCCTCCTCAGCCTGCGGTACTTCCGGATCTTCATCGCTCTCTGGAACGTCTTCATGATGTTTTGCATGATTCTGTGAGTAATTATCTGTAATGCGAACCAGGAAATGGTAACAATATGCTTTCTGTATAATTCTTTACGTGTTGAAAGTGCAACAACAGGCATTCATGGTAAACATTTTAGGTGACTTCACAAAATTGGTCAACAAGGGGTTAACAACGTTTCCTACCTGATACTCTGCATTGCAGTGTTAGAATGAGGATTATGATTGTTTCCATATTTACACCATTTACATTCTGCTTTTGTAAATCTTTTTCAGACTCTTTGGATCGTGATTGGCTGAATTGCACATCCAGGATGTAAACGTTTCAGACAGATGCTACAAACTTCTCCATGACTGGACACGTTTGCCCCTTTTACCCTTTTAAAATCGCAATAATGTTTAAATTCCCCCAAATTTTACTGTGTTTCAGGCTCAGTCAGATAACACAAATCATATTTATTTTATTTCAAACAATGTACATGTTTTATTTTTAGCTTGAACTATAACGTCATCTGTCTACTTCAGATTCAAAATTCATATTAAAAATTCTCACCTTTATTAGGGACTTCACTTCTTGTTTATATTTGACAGACATGATATATTCCTAGTTTTATTCATCAGATATTCTGTGAGAAGTATCAGATTTAAACATCTTTCTTTAAAATCAGCTCATGTGACTTGTAAGAAGAAAATGCTGTATATACACTATATTGTAAAGGTCCTTATGATTAATAAAAATAACTATTCCTAGAGTTTTCAGATGTTATTTGACTCCCTTTATAAACCAAAAAGTGATCTATTGACTTTCTAAATACATTTAAAGGGAGACGATATCCAAACCTAAACCAGATTTTAGTTCCATTTGTTTAAACAAAATATAGCTTGTTTGTTTTTTAAAAAGAACTGAAAACAGGTAAGAGGGGTAATAAAATATGATACTTTATGGTAACAAACTAGACAAAATTAACATTTTGCATGTTTTTGTGCTTTGAGTCTCAACTGCTTCTGAAAACAATCCAAGAACTGAAAAAAATCATCCAGATGTTTTTTTTTCAGTGAGTTAAAAGTTTTTTGGTGTTTGATTTATTTAACCATTAAATTTGGGGGAATTAATTTACCATTTCAAAAACCTTGTAATTAAGTCACAATGCACAGTTACCTAGCAACCCCAGCAGAGTTCCAGCATGTTTGGTCAGCTGGTTTTACTGCTGTATGCGCTGTTGGTGTTTTGTGAAACAAAAACACAAACACTTCAATCAGAAACAGCTTTATAATTATTTTAAATTATCCTGGATGCTGAGAAACACACAAAGCAACAGAAATAGTGTATTAAATTTCTATACAAGCATTTTGACAAACAATGCAATAATCGGTTTCTATTTCTCAGTCTGGGTGTTGATATGTTGCTTTTACCAGAAAATATGTCCGGCTTAGTTTATTCACTGGGGACAGTTTGGTTTTATATATATATAGTTTGAGTTTGTTTTTACTGTAACTGATTAGTTTGATTTGTTTACATCACAGTTTGTTTGTTTGTAAGAGCCGGACAGAAAATCTGTCCTTTTCTGTCCAGCAAAGCTTAAAATAACAAAACTTGTAGAAAACGCATCGTTTTTCTGAACCAAGTGAGGCGTCTGTTCCCATGTGGATCTCTGTCAGAGCTGGACGCTGTTATAGTTTGAAACTCCTCAGTTTTTTGTTCTTGTTCTGGATAGTTTGTTGAAGTGCAGAGTTAGTTTGAAACGTTTCAGTGATCCATGTTTGGATTGTCGTTGTCGTAAACATCTATATTTAAAAAAGGCAACAGGATGAATAAATTAGTCATAGATTTGAATTTTGTTGCTAAAATTTAATACAAAATCTGGAAATATTAGGAAAAAAACTGCAAGCTCACCGTCAGGATAATCCACATCATCATAAATGTCTCCTTCCCTGAAGAAAAACAATTATTCAGCAACGTTAGTTTTTAAATCATTCAAACTATTTTGTCATTATTAAATTAAACGGAAACATCAGCAATAAATTTATGCTGGAGTTGGAAAATCTCCAGCTCACTTCCCTGAACTTTATAACTTTGTAACTTTATAACTTTGTAACTTTATAACTTTATAACTTTGTAACTTTGTAACTTTGTAACTTTATAACTTTATAACTTTATAACTATAACTTTGTAACTTTATAACTTTGTAACTTTATAACTTTGTAACTTTATAACTTTATAACTTTGTAACTTTATAACTTTATAACTATAACTTTGTAACTTTATAACTTTATAACTTTGTAACTTTATAACTTTATAACTTTGTAACTTTGTAACTTTGTAACTTTATAACTTTATAACTTTGTAACTTTATAACTTTGTAACTTTATAACTTTGTAACTTTGTAACTTTGTAACTTTATAACTTTGTAACTTTGTAACTTTGTAACTTTATAACTTTATAACTTTATAACTTTGTAACTTTATAACTTTAACTTTATAACTTTATAACTTTGTAACTTTGTAACTTTGTAACTTTATAACTTTATAACTTTGTAACTTTAACTTTATAACTTTATAACTTTGTAACTTTAACTTTATAACTTTGTAACTTTATAACTTTATAACTTTGTAACTATAACTTTATAACTTTATAACTTTGTAACTTTATAACTTTATAACTTTGTAACTTTAACTTTATAACTTTTAACTTTGTAACTATAACTTTATAACTTTGTAACTTTATAACTTTATAACTTTGTAACTTTAACTTTATAACTTTATAACTTTGTAACTTTAACTTTATAACTTTGTAACTTTATAACTTTGTAACTATAACTTTATAACTTTGTAACTTTATAACTTTATAACTTTGTAACTTTAACTTTATAACTTTATAACTTTATAACTTTGTAACTTTGTAACTTTAACTTTATAACTTTATAACTTTATAACTTTGTAACTTTATAACTTTATAACTTTGTAACTATAACTTTATAACTTTGTAACTTTAACTTTATAACTTTGTAACTTTATAACTTTGTAACTATAACTTTATAACTTTGTAACTTTATAACTTTGTAACTTTGTAACTTTAACTTTATAACTTTATAACTTTGTAACTTTGTAACTTTGTAACTTATAACTTTATAACTTTGTAACTTTGTAACTTTATAACTTTATAACTTTGTAACTTTGTAACTTTATAACTTTGTAACTTTATAACTTTGTAACTTTATAACTTTATAACTTTGTAACTTTATAACTTTGTAACTTTATAACTTTAACTTTATAACTTTATAACTTTGTAACTTTATAACTTTATAACTTTATAACTTTGTAACTTTATAACTTTATAACTTTATAACTTTATAACTTTATAACTTTGTAACTTTGTAACTTTATAACTTTGTAACTTTATAACTTTGTAACTATAACTTTATAACTTTGTAACTTTATAACTTTGTAACTTTATAACTTTATAACTTTGTAACTTTATAACTTTATAACTTTATAACTTTGTAACTTTATAACTTTGTAATTTTGTAACTTTATAACTTTATAACTTTATAACTTTGTAACTTTATAACTTTATAACTTTATAACTTTGTAACTTTATAACTTTGTAACTTTGTAACTTTATAACTTTATAACTTTATAACTTTGTAACTTTATAACTTTATAACTTTGTAACTTTGTAACTTTGTAACTTTATAACTTTATAACTTTGTAAACTTTATAAATTTATACTTTAACTTTATAACTTTGTAACTTTATAACTTTGTAACTTTGTAACTTTATAACTTTGTAACTTTATAACTTTATAACTTTGTAACTTTATAACTTTGTAACTTTATAACTTTATAACTTTGTAACTTTAACTTTATAACTTTATAACTTTGTAACTTTATAACTTTGTAACTTTATAACTTTGTAACTTTATAACTTTATAACTTTGTAACTTTGTAACTTTATAACTTTGTAACTTTATAACTTTATAACTTTGTAACTTTATAACTTTGTAACTTTATAACTTTATAACTTTGTAACTTTAACTTTATAACTTTATAACTTTGTAACTTTATAACTTTGTAACTTTATAACTTTGTAACTTTATAACTTTGTAACTTTATAACTTTATAACTTTGTAACTTTATAACTGCTCCTGATTGGCAGTTGCTATGGAGTTGCCTTGACGACTCCATAGCAACAAGATGTCGCCTCCTTCCTAACTCATAAACAATATAATTACATGACAGATATCACTAGATTACATTTTGAGTACTCTGTCCACCTCTGTGCAGCACTGAGATTAGAACCAGGGATACTTTCTGTCTAACGAGCAAAATTAGCTGCGCTGAGGTAGCTTTAGCTGCTAGCTACGGTAGCATGTAGCCTACGTCTCAAACATAAGACGTTTCTTTAAAACATATCTAGACACTGAAAATAAATTCATTTTTGACAATAATTTAATTGATTTTTAAAAAAATAAATCACAAGCCATTATTTTTAAACCTAAGTAATTTTAAAACTGAACTTTATTTACACTAAAAGAAGCTGAGATTTACTCACATTGTGAGAAGAATAGATTTTGACACATATCCATCTGAAAAACAAGATAAAAAACAAATAAATGAACAACAGAACCAAATTCACCCTGCGCTCCGAGACAGCGTAATTATTGTGCTACTTATAAAATCCTCTCAAGTTAAAGGATATGACATTTGAACAGTGGTGAAATATTTACTGCAGCTTTTAATTCAGATTTTATCATGTGATGAACTTCTCTGATAGGTTGTCTCTCACTGTTCAAAACCAAACGGGGAAGTCGGACGGTTTGCGTACATTTTCCAAACTGGTTTCGACACAGAAACTTCTTGCCGTTTGTCTCCTCGATGACATCAACGACTTCTCCCTGAGTCACCTGCAGATCCTTCCCTCCCGGCTTCTTGATGACGCAGGTGGGGTCCACCATCATGGTGTGCAGAACCCGCACCGGCCCGTTAAACTGCGAGGAAACGGTCGCTTTTAGCAAGAAATAATCCAGACCAACACAAAGCCCAAAACAAAATCTACGAAAGTGAAGGAAAAATGTTTCACCTTGAATTTTTTTCGCAGCTCTTTTTCCTCTTTGGGGTTTATGCTGAAAGATAAATAATCAGAATTAATCAAAGTATCCCTGAGTTAGGGAGGGAAAATAAATCAATAAACAATCAATATGAACACAAAGTTTTCGTATGGCATCACATCTATGTGAACTTAGTAGCTGACAGCCATCTTGGTAGGCAGTTGCTATGACAACAATAAACAAGCTACAAGCTCTTCCCTCATTTCTAACTTATAAACAATAAAAATACAATAAGATCACAGTTATTGACCACAATACCTGCTTCTTTAAAATGCAGATAAATATCAGCGATATTTACTGTAGTACTTACTGCCAAACTAGCAGCATTAGTTTAGCTAATGTAGCTTTTAGCTGGACATGTAGCCGATGTGTTTGTTACTCTGCCAGCAGTGAAAACAAAAATCAAAGGGTTATAAAGTAATAAATTAGAGTTGTCAATGAATATGTGGTATATTGTCTTATCAAGTCCATAACACATTTACTTAATCTCATAAAAGATGTGATTATTATAAAAATAAAGGTCTTTTTTTTTGTCTGTGGGTCCACCAGAGGGCGCTACTAGCTAACAGTCCTCTGGGTACAACGTTCTACTAAATTATAATCTTTCAATTAAATTATAACAATTAGTATTCATTAAGAGAATTACAACATAGTGCAGGAAAATCGGTCAATTTATGACAATGAGTATTTTTATTAAAATAAATAAATATGTTATACTTTGTAGAATTTAAGAATAATCCAAAATAATTTCTTCTGCGTACAGAGGAATCGACGAACCCGCTCGCTTTCTGGTTACCTAGCAACAACCTGCTGGGCGAACAGCAGCTTCACGTCCTGCCCAGTTGGGTTGCCTAGCAACAGCATGTGGAGTAACTAGTGCTGCAACAGTTTTAGGTTTTGTCTCTAAACTGCACAAAAATAAAAAATAGTGGCGTGGAGTGGAAACTGGGCAAAGCAGGAAAGGTCATGTCTCCTCTTTGGTGGTATTTAAATCCAAAAACTAATCAATATTTATCAATATCACCTGATATGTTTACATGAAGTTGGTTAGACTGTTAAGATGCAGCAGGTCACCTGATCTCAGGTGGAGGAGGAGGGAAATCCTCAGGCAGCGGTTGAACGTCGTCATATTCGTCTAGGAGCAGAAAAATAATATAGCTTATTAGTTTAATTGTTAGTTTAATTTAATGAAAACAGTTCAAAAGCATCAACTTCTACACATTATATAGGATAGATCCTGGGAAAAAAGCCCAAATAAAATCCCTCTGATCGTTTATAAAACAAACAAATAATGAAATGTGAATTATGGGGAAAACATGAAAATCTGCAGCAATTTAAAGGGTTTATTGGAAACTAAATGAAGCTGCTGGATATGGATCATTGAATCACTGCAGAACTACTGAAACATTTTTCAAGTAAAGTTAAATTAACAAAACTCCAGATTGTCAGAATCCAGGAATTTTACTCAAGTAACAGTGAAAAATACAGCGCAGTAAAAATACTCCTGAAATCTAGTTTCAATGATTATTTGAATAAGTTTGGTGCAATGTTTACACCAGATGCTCTCTCTAGCAGAAATGTTTTGAATTGAATCATTTGAATCTGCTTCATCATCAGTATAATGTTTGTAGACTCTAACCAATGGGGTATTTTACTATTTAGGTGATGTTCCAGTTGAATGTATTTGAGGTTGACTTTCATATCATTATTATACCAAATAAGCCTTTTATGTATTATTTTTTGCAGTATACAGAGTTATACTGCAAAAAAAAGTTATTCTTCAAAAAAGCTACTCAAGCAAATGTAACTAGTTACGACCCGACTCTGGTGTTATGATGAAACTCACCATCATCTTCAAGAAAGCTACAAATGAAAGAGAAAACAGGTTGTTGTTAAAGCAGCAGCTGCAGCTTCACATGTGGATGTGCAGATAATCCGCCGGGTTACCTGTCTCTGCTGTTGGACTCCATGCTCGACATCATGGGCGGGTCCGGCGGCGGCGGCGGTAAATCAAACGTATCCGTTTTTCTCAGCGGTGGCATTCTGTACTTTTTAACTGCTTCATAGTCGATATCAACGCACGAGTTGCTGATGTATCCGTCTGGAAAAAAATCAAAAACAAGGAGGCGTTAGCGTGATAAATGAGATTTTTACACTGAGCGATGATCAGCATTCATCGAGAAGATTATTTTTGCTGTTTTTTTGGGAAATGCTTGATTTTATTTCTCAAAAACCTGTTGGAGAAAACGGATGGATGAAACATATTTCATAAATATTGTTTGCTGCAGAGTTATACTGCAAATTTCAGGAAAAAATTTAAATTTTTACTTCCCCTAATCACCTTGGCAAACATTTAAAAAATGAGACGTATTAATGTTCAGCAGTTTGGTGACTGCATGACACATTTTCCAGAGATTTAAGAACAATTTTAAATGGCAAATGTGACGTTTTAGAGCCATAAAACCAGTCAGTCTTTAACCAACAGGAAGTGACGACCATATAAGGATGAATTAAAATTTAGTCACATGCATACATCAAACAGAAGCATTGCCACATATTGACAACAATAAAATTGGAATAAATGAGGCATTTTGATTAATCTACACAGGAAATGTGATGATTTTGTCCTCACTCATAACTTACATTCTTTATATTTACAACATTTTTTTACGAATGGGTTTAACGATCAAATCTTGGATTTAACAGAAGTGACGAACCAAACCTGAAGGAAGACGATAAAATGTTTTGTATCCAACGACAAGTCCATGTAGGTTGAGCAGGAGTAAACAGCCAGAGAGGACTGCCACTGTTGTTTGTGAGCATAAAGTTTGTAAAGTAAGAAATGGTCAATGGTTCTGACTCTTTATTTGTTTGCTATTGATGCAAAACATCTGTTGGCGAAAGCAGATGGAGTTAAATTAATCTGAGTTCTGTCCAAAAGATCCTTCTGGATTGTTAGCCACAATGATTAGCATCATTTCTGCTCTACATTCTTAGTGTTTGGGCTGAATGAATAAATGCATTTGGCTTTACTTTCATTCAAACCAAACTGTGTTTAGTTTTTTCTTTGAGTAACTTTCTAGGGACAAACAACATGCTATTATTCTGGGTACGCCAGCAGCAGAGGGTCTGTTCAGGTTTTGCTGACACAAATAAAAAGCTGATCATGCTAGCAAAAAAATGCTAATTATTAACAGGTCTCACTTGGAAAAGGGATTCACAATCTCAGTGGTGACTTCCTCATGAAATAAAGGTAAAATAATTAAAAATATAAATACAATTGTCTATCCTGATGACACGTTTGTTCACAGAAAGGCAGTTTCATGACTGTTCGCACCATGGGAACAATGCTGGTCAGAACTGGAGCAGAAGTCACAACGTCTATGAAACTACTGCCACAATTTACCAGACTTTTTGTCAATGCTGCTATTTATCACAGCAGTGAATGACAGACAGACAGGGCTCTCAACAGAGCGCTTTTAAATCCCATTTCAAAATAATGTTCTCAGTGTTAAATCACCACACAAATCTTCACTTGAAGGTCTGGAACTCAAACTGGAGAATTTTCTATCATTACTTTTGTTTTAGGTTGTTTTCCAAATATAACTTCATCAATCTTTGGCAACTTTCCACTTTCTTATTGGCAACATTTGTAAGTAATGATGATATACACCATTTAAAAGCCTTAGAAGAAAAGCATAAAGAAATAATGGATCACTAGAGACTTTTGCTGCTGCAGACGCCAGTAACCACAGTAGCTCTTTGTTTGCCACCCTGTCTGAAACCAACACGTTCAAAGTCGACAGATGAAACCTATAAGTTGGTTAAGGTTCATTTCAGCTTTCTATCCTTGCTGCACTGCAGAAGGCAAACAAGCAGAGATGCAATTCAAAATTTTTATAGCCTACATATAGAGTTTAGTGTCATCTGCATACAAACAAACTGCTGTATTCTGTAGTCATTGTAAAGCAGTACAAAAACAAGAATAACACAAAATAATTCACAGAGTGGTAAAGAAAAACTGCAAAAGTAGCATTTCTCTGCTTCTCCTCATCAAACAAAGAGACTTGGATTGGAAAACTTTTAAACTTTTGGGGCTTTTTTTTTAACCAAGTTTCAGTCTGAGACTCACATTGTCCGCTGAGCGAACGGGCCAACCATTTGCCCCTGGGGTTATTCTCCACGCGAATAATCTCCACGCTGTCTCCCTGTCGAACGCTGAGGTCCAGCTTCCCTTCGGCCTGCCAGTCGTGCCGAACCCGGGCCGTATGCAGAACGCTCACCTCACCTTGTAGCTACAGAGGGAAGAGCGGAAAGAAAGCTGAGCGGATCCAAATTCTGGTGAATTATGGAGTTTTACACACAAACTTGCAGCATTTGTTACATTTTCAGCTGGTCTGGTTCTCTGTAGTACGGAGCAGTAATGTCCTTTCAGCTCATGCAACATCTTGAATTATTAAGTCTTTCTGCTACAACATAAGGTTTTTGTAAAGTTTTTCCATTTCTGTGCTGTGATATCTGCAGTTTTTCTTCTTTTCCTTTAAGATACAAATACAGCACAAAATTATGTACAAAATGCAAAAACATAAAAGGGTCAAATATGGACTATTCATTCCTTCTAAGACAGAAAAAACTTTCCATTAGAAGGAAAGAAAGAAAAAATACATTTCAACTATACTTTTGGGTTATTTTTATGATACAATAAACTCATTCGATAGTTTTGGTTGCATCTCTTTTGTTGACATTCTGGTTAATGCGCAGTCCCATCTCAAACTTACACCAATAAACATAAATATGCAGCAATCGATCAATTTTCAATCAGCTTTTTGCACCAAAGATGTAAGAATGCATAAACATCTTTTCCCTGATGCACTTTAAATGCATTTGTAATTGTAAATTGATATTTGTTATCACTCTGATTGTACAAAATAGATCAGGGTGTATTCGCTAATTTATTGCAAAGGAATGCAGTACTTTTACGAGATAACGCAAATGGAAAAAAATCTGCTTTCGCACTGCAGTGTGTCAAACAAACCAAATTATTTCAAAAAGCTGTTCCCCTCGTCACCTGTGGGGGCGCTGCACCACAAACTACTGAAAGAAATGACACACAAGCCTCTGAAGAAGACACTGAGCCCAACTTCCTTATCCACGAAATGTAAACAAACATGGCGCAACGCCAGATTTGATCGGTAAGACGATTTCTCCTTTGTTTTTGGCTAAAGACCAGGAAGCAATTCTCCCGCTAGCAGCTGGCGCTAGGCTAACACGTTAACTTTGGTGGCATTTACCCAGAATGCCCTGCGCTGTAGTCCACTGCTGTCAACATTGATCGTAGCTTCTCTAACAAACATAAACTTAAGCTTTATATTAACTTTAGACACTCTTTCAGGTGTTTCCGGTCAAATAAACGTTTCCGCTTCATCTTTCTGTTGATGCGAGGAGCGGCCATATTGAAATTAAACCCTAAAACCACATTACTAATCCTGAGAATGGGATTTTCTCCCAGTTTACTTCAGGCCCAGTTGATGTTTTACTGGGAAGTCGGACTCTCCCAGTAAAACAGACTCGGCGTCAGTTTCTCCTCTTTACCTGGAAGTTTCTCTTCAGCTCGGCCTGTTTCTTCTGACGCTCCAGCTGCTCCTTCATTTCCTGCTCCTGTTGTCTTTTCTCCTCCTTCTTGTTGTTAGTTTCAGGAACTGGATGGTTTGCCGACACTTGTTCCCTTAAAATGATTTTAAAAAATAGTTTTTAAATTAATTTCATAAGCATGGTTTGCTACTGTCTGCCTTTATGTTAAAATTACGCTTTAAATGCATCGGATGATGTTGCTTTTCTAGTCCATCTGGATTGAATTTACTGCAGTTTTACTAGTTAAATGAACATGTAAGCAACATAAAGATAGAGCTTTATCTGCTGCAGCGTCACAAGTGGCAGATGACATAAATAAGTTTGGTGACAAATGGCTCTGAGGCTCCTGCAGCTGATCTACTTTTGGACATTAGAGAGATTAAAAAAACAACATGGAGACAGGAAGTTTATACTTACTCATCGATGAACTCGTACACATCATCATCATCGTCATCATCATCGTTATCCTGCAAGAAAAATGGTTTAATTTCTACTTTTAAAAATGATCGTCAGTCAAACTGAAGCTCCTATTTATTTATTTGTTTCGTTCTACATGATCTTGTTTTGGTCTGAGAAATCGGTGACAAATCTTATTTTTAACTGCAGTTTAGTGGAAAAGTTTTAACTGCTTCTAAATAAAATCGATTCCAGAAAAACATTAATCTAGTTTCATTTTTGCATCATCGTTTCTTAACTCTACCTCAAAAATGTTTCATTTCGATTTGCTCTCAAATTATAACTTTTGGTCTTCTCTTATTTATAAGAAAAACGCACAAAAATAATCAGTGTTAATATAATTTAATGATCTGAAGCCTAAGAGATGCTAAATGTTTGGAAATTCATGCAATGAAAATTTAAGTCATGCTACTCAGATCCAATCTGATTTAAATAAATTATTGGGTGAAAGTCTAAATATTGTTTATATCTTTTTCCTTACTTGTTTAATTATACAAGAAAATGTGTTTTAAAAGGATTTCACAGTTGTAAGAACCTTTACTTACTGCGTCCATGCAGTGGGAATTATTATCGCTGCAGGATTCTGCAAAAACACAAAGCAAAACTTCTGTTAATTGGGTGTTGAAACATAAATGATGTGTTTATTGTTGGTTTTTTCCAAAGTATTCAACGCACCGTTCTTTTCAAAACTTCCAATGTCATCATAGGTCTCCTGTTCATCTTCAAGGTCTCTGAAATCAGGAATTAAATGTGTAAAAATTAAACTTTAACGATGAATCGAAACAATGCCGAATCAGAAGAAAGCGAAAGTGATGAGCAGAATTAAAAAAAGAAGAGCTAAATTTATAATCAAATATGTTTAGAATCTTTTTTTAATTTTCTGTTTTCATCCTGAAACACAAACTAAACAGAAAGAAAACAAAGTCACAATCATCAGACTTTAATATTTTCAAACATGAAGAGTCTCTGATTTCCTGCGAACAGCGAATGCATCTCTTTCATTATTTATCTTCTAATCGCGCTTCATAAGATTTGGTCTGAAAGCTTTGATCATGTTTACAGTGCTGGCTGTGTTTGTAATGTTGTTTTCTAAGATTAAGAGTCTTCTGTGCTTCATTTGACGATATTGATGTATTTCACGCGCCACATGAATAAAAATGGCTCTGAAAGCTGGATGCACTGTAAAAACGGTTCCTCACACGGAGGCCATCTGCCGCGGCAGCCTGGTGGGTTTGCTGGATCGCTGCGGCGGTTTGGGCGGACTCATCAGCGCCGGAACCGGCATCCTTACATCCGTCGAGTCTGGACCGCAGAAAATATGAAACAAAACACATAAACTCATTTAGTTTCTTTAGAAATACTGTTCAGTTTGTCTCAACTTTTAGAAACTTACAGATTTCTGTTACAAAAATGAACTTAGTGCAAAAACCACAAAATCTGACCCAGTTGGTCCAGTTTCTTGTGGAAAGGTTTAGTGCTTTTGCACCTGCTGCCATGTTGGCCTGATCTTCACAAAATCTTTATTTGCTGGACAGTAAATTGTAGGAATTATGGCGATAAACGATAATATTGTTGTTGTGAGACTATTTTTAGCAACATATCATCGCTTCCTGGAATAATGGCCTTTTTTTATAAATGTGATTTTTTATATTTGCATAATAATGCATGTTTGTGTCTCTCAAAGATAAATAAACTTTTATTTTGTATCAAAAACTTCACACTGGAGCTGGAAAAGATTTTAAATGACCCAAAAAATAGCAACAAAATAAATAAAATAAACGAAATAGAAATAAAACCCAAAACACTTAATAGATCATTAAGCATGAAGACCAAATATTAAAGTTAATAACCTCATTAAGATTAATTATTGTGACAGACATGGTGCCATGGATTTAACTATTTTCTTTTGTATGAATATTTAACAAAAATGATATTTACTGAATGAAACTGTTTTGTTTTTTGTTGTTTTTTCTCTGATTTCTGTGTGGAAAAGTAAAAAAATGACAGAATCAATAAATAAACATTATTGTTATGAACCTACATCTCCTCTGGTCGCCCGGGACGCCTCCTCCGGCTCTGCGGCTCTTCCTGAACGGCGCCAGGTTGACGTTCGGGGGCCGTTTGGGCTTTAGGGGCAGCGGGCCCTCGGAGGGCAGCGGCCTGCGGAGCGGGGTCACCTCTCCGGAGCTCTTCTGCCGGGCCTGATGGCGCAGCAGCAGCGGCGTGGTGGCCGGAGACGGACCCAGGACCGGTGACCTGGCCGGAGACAGCGACGGCCCCGGGGCCCTCTGGTGCGTCAGCATCATCTTCTGCAGCATCTCTCCGGTCTGCTTCACCTTGTTGGTGGCGTCTCCGGACTGAACGGACGCCCGGTTCGAAGGTCGGTGCGAGGAAGCAGCAACAGGTGGGGGTGACTCTTCCTTCGGAGGCCTGGCCAGGCCTTGGTAAGGTCGCAGAGGAATTGCTGCAGATATTTTGTCGTTGTCCGGCCTCCCTAATCCCGGCCGTGGAGATTTGGGGGAGCCGCTGTCCCGGCTGCTGGTGTCGGAGGCCCGGGCCTGGCTGTTGAATCGGGCCCGGAGAGCCTTCACGTCGATGCCGTCCTCCTGCAGAGAAACACAGCGGCGCCGCTTGATCTGCTGCTCTGGGTCTGCAGCAGGAAGTCAGCAGCGCAGCACGGAGCAGGGCATAACCCCCATGCACAAACTCGCTCTGCAAACTCCCACGCGAAGCTTTCACAAGCTGCAGCGCTTCCTGGTCTGATTCTCTCAGAGGTGAGAACTTTCTTTGCAGAGCAAAAACCTTTGTTTGTTCTCTGAACTGCAAGGGAGCAATAAATCCCAAGAAGGAATAACTTCATTCAGGCTTCACTGAAATATTACCAAGAAATTTATGTCTAGTTTCCAGAGCAAATTTCTCACCTGAAATAAGACAAAACTGTCTTACAAATAACATTTTAGAGTTTATTTTAAGTCAATAATTCCTTTGTATTGATGAAAAAGTTCAAGTTTCATTGTCAGATTATTTCATTTCTAAGACATTTGTCCCAGATTATAAAAGAAATAATCTGCTAGTCCAACTAGAACTTTTTAAAATCAATATTAAAGAATTATTGACTTAAAGAAACTCCTACATCTTGCTGATAAAATAAAACATTTACTTAAGTGGACCAAGACATATGGACTAGATTTGGTGCCTAATCTTCACGCTGTTTATTTTTTAGATTGTGGCGTTTTTCTCTTCTGTACTTATTTAGTTATCAGATTAAAATGTCTTGTTTTCATAATGAAGAACAGAAAAGTGTAATAACACCATCATCAGCATGAAAGGATGTAATGCAAACCAAAATTTATCGCCGTCAGTTTTTACTGTTTTTGTGACCATGAGCCGTTTCTCCTGCTAGCGCTCGGCTAGCACGATCATGTTGGTTGCATTTTCCCAGAATGCCCTGGGCTGTAGTCCACTTCCTGCTTTTGGAGGGTCTTCACGTGTCCATTGAACAAAGACTGAATGAAAAAGTCCAGGGATCTGCTGAATTTACAGGATCTCAACTGATTCATGTCATTTACCCGAATGCAGATAAAAACTGCTTTGATTTGATTGATAAGATTATATTTAAACTCTTATGTTGTGCATTTATGCGTCTCTGGAGTCTGAAAGTGTCATTTTGTTTGTAAACATGTGAAAGACGTGAAATTTCACACTTTTTTGTCCGTGTTGGTGTTCCGTACACCAGAACCAGTAACGTTAGTGGAGTGAGTGTCAGATGATTCAAGTGATTATTATTTTATCCCAGAGTTGAGCTCACATCAGGCTCATTGGACATTCAGACGGGTTGAACAAAGAAAACAACAGAAATGCAATTTTTGAGCAAAACTGTGAAGACTAAAGCTGAAAGTGGAGGAAACACTGAATGCATTCACCACTGATCTACGTTTATGTTCAGTTAAAATGAGCCCATCAGAGTGACATCATCATAATAATAATATTATAATGAAACTCCAAACCTCTCTGCTTGTTTCTGAGACTTTTGAGCAGCTGAAACAGCAAAAACTGCTGATGTTTGATGTGTTGCTATAATCCCACGTAATCCCGTCATTCCTCCACAGAAAGCAGCTCTGCTCTCTGGGTCTGCAGCAGACCCAGAAACCCTCTGCTCACAGACTGAGGCAGAAATGGGAAAATCCTCCCTGCAGCTCAGAATCACTGAACGGCTCAGAAACTCGACCCATTAAAGATCTGCTGCACACATTCAGCTTCTAGACGCCACAAATCTGGAACTAACTTGAAAACTACAAAACAGCCGAAACACTGATTCCTTCAGGTCAAAGATAATTTGGGACAAAAGTTTTGTTTTAGTTAAATAATCTAGTATTTTTTTTATCAATGTTAAGAAATGATTTACTTAAAAAGCTCATATTTCTTCCTGAAAAGTCGCTTCTGAGTGAGTTTCATCTTATTTTAAACTTTCTAAAATGTTTTAACTAGAAACTAAACCAGAAATACTTTGTAAGACTTTGTGTTTAAATCATTTTTACAAACGAATGTAAAGATGTCTGTTTTAAAAATAAAGTAAGAAAGTAAAAGTTTATTTATACATTGTAAAAACACAAAATCTGTTGATTTTAATCAAAAATGAAGGATTTATATTTATATAATTTTAGTGTTTTAGTTCATTTTATAAACACAACATAGTTTTTGAGTTTTCCCATTAATTACTGTTCTTATGTATTTCAGTTAATGAAAATGTTTTCTCCTTTTCAGTTTTTACCATTTCATAAATGTCAGATATGATAACCCAGATCTAGGATGATAAGTCAACAACAAACGCTGCAGTAAAACCAGC